>NC_092158.1:15722111-15949611 GCF_045791955.1 Oncorhynchus clarkii lewisi | reverse complement strand
CATGTGGTAATCAAAAAAAAGTGTTAAACGAATCCAAATATATTTTACATTGTAGATTCTTCAAAATAAGCTGCCTTGATTGCAGCTTTGCACACTCTTGGCATTCTCTCAACCATCTTCACATGGAATGCTTCTCCAACAGTCTTGAAAGAGTTCCCACATATGCTGAGCACTTGTTGGCTGCTTTTCCTTCACTCTGCCGTCCAACTCATCCCAAACCATCTCAATTTGGTTGAGGTCAGGTGATTGTGGAAGCCAAGTCATCTGATGCAGCACTCTGTCACTATCCTTCTTGGTCAAATAGCCCTTACACAACCTGAAGTTGTGTTTTGCGTCATTGTCCTGTTCAAAACAAATGACAGTCCCACTAAGTGCAAGCCAGATGGGATGGCGTATTGCTGCAGAATGCTGTAGTAGCCATGCTGGTTAAGTGTACCTTGAATTCTAAATAAATCCCTGACAGTGTCACCAGCAAAGCACCCCCACACCATCACACCTCGTCCTCCATGCTTCACGGTGGGAACGACAAATGCAGAGATCACCCGTTCACCTACTCTGCGTCTCACAAGACACAGCGGTTGGAACCAAAAATCTAAATTTAGACTAAGACCAAAGGACAGATTTCCACAAGTCTACAATCCATTGCTCGTGTTTCTTGGCCCAAGCAAGTCTCTTCTTATTATTGGTGTCCTTTAGTCGTGTTTTCTTCGCTGCAATTCGACCATGAAGTCCTGATTCACACAGTCTCCTCTGAACAGTTGATGTTGAGATGTGTCTGTTACTTGAACTATGTGAAGCACTTATTTGGGCTGCAATTTCTGAGGCTGGTAACTCTAATGAACTTATCCTCTGTAGCAGAGGTAACTCTGGTAACTCTTCCTTTCCTGTGGCGTCCCCATGAGACACAGTTTCATCATGGCGCTTAATGGTTTTTGCGACTGCACTTGAACTACCTTGAAATTTTCCGCATTGACTGACCTTCATGTCTTAAAGTAATGATGGACTGTCGTTTCTCTTTGCCTATTTGAGCTGTTCTTGCCATAATATGTACTTGGTATTTTACCAAATAGGGCAATCTTCTGTATACCACCCCTACCTTGTCACAAGACAAGAAGGAGGGGAAGAGAAAGAAAGAAATTCCACAAATTAACTTTTAACAAGGCACACCTCTTATTTGCAATGCATTCCAGGTGACTACCTCATGAAGCTGATTGAGAGAATGCCAAGAGTGTGCAAAGCTGTCATCAAGGCAAAGGGTGGCTACTGTTAAGAATCTCAAATATAAAATATACTTGTATTTGTTTAATACTTTTTTGGATAACTACATGATTCTATGTGTGCTATTTCATAGTTTTGATGTCTTCATTATTATTTTACAATGTATAAAATAGTGAAAATAACGAAAAACCCTGCTATGAGTATGTGGGTCCAAACTTTTGACAGGTACTGTATGTGATGCGGTCCATTTTATCAGTGTTTTCAGCTCTAAGTGTGCTGTTCATACCAGTCAGGGTATAATGTCCTAACAGAGCTGTCTAATCTCATTGCAGTTGTGAAGCTACAAACCTGGACTGCAGCCCAGACAGAGAGTTGGCTGGCTGGCGGTCAGACAGACAGTCTCTCTCTATAGCCAGGAGATTTCATCCATCCCCAGTCTATGGGTTCAACTTCTCTCTTGCCCTAATCAGTCAGCAACTTGCCCGCCCCACACATCCGCCCCGCCAGCCTCCACTGTCCTAACAAGCAGAATAACACCTCATACTTCACCGAAGGACAGCGCGTTTAGAAACACAGGCAAGAGTCTTTATGACTCAGTAAAGTCAAAACTTCCTGAACAGAACAGATGCCATACAGTTGTGGCTTGACGCAGCAGTCACTGTGTCTGTGAGGAAGCTTCTTTGATATACAATAGGCCTACTCTCCAGAACCCTGGAGACCAATGTTTATACCACAAACTCAGGGGGATTTGTACAGTCGAGGACCAAAATAAGGGCTTTAGATGACTATGCAAATCATATTTAGGAACGCTTGCATAATACGGTTTTAAAACACTTACTTCTTGGGCATATTTCCCACTCTTTACTGCACATATGGCTCTGTATGCCATCAATAATGTATCTGACTAGCAGTGGGACTGGGTTCAGAATGCGTATAGGTGTTGTCTTGACAACCCCTTCAGAATAGCAGCAGTGGTTGGTTGATGCATGTGTGATTCTCATTGGGAAATGTGTGTTTAATTTTGGTGTCCACAGCCATAGTTTATCAGTGTTTTAGGGCTAATTTCTTATCTTGCAGGACTCTACACTGAATCACAAGGGCGTATCAAGGACAACTGGACTCTCCGTGACACGTCCATAACTCACAAACAGCCGCCAGAAAGAGCTCAGAAATCGTTTAAAAAAATATATTTAAAAAATATAAAAATATAAATATGCAGTTATTTTGTATTTACATTAAGGCCAAGATGTGCTAAAAGCAGTAGGCTTTTAAAGTGTAGTTTGACATACTTTTATTGAGGAAGCTACTCTCATTGTATCTTGCCATTTAGTGTAAACTTTACAATAATATTTGTTGTGTTGTATGCTGGTTTGTGACAAGCACTGATGTTAAAAAGGCTTTTAAAATGCATTTGATTGATTGATGGTCACAAAAGCAAGTCCCTTGGCGAAGTTAATTTTTTCAAGTTAATGTGAACGGAGGCGTTTATCACGCTTATACCGCAGTTGCCAAAGAAAACAATTTTTCCCATTTTTAGCGCTACAAATACTTTTATTTCGATAATATTATCATTGTTATGTTTTGGTCGTTTGTTCAATTAGTTGAATATTTACAACTGAGTGAACTGAGTCGTTCATTCTTTATGTTCCGTTCCATGTTCGCTGGCAACCTTATTATCCTTTGCATGCTGCTAGCTACCCAACTAGCTACGGCTACACAGTCACGACCTCTGCTGCCAGAATAACAACAAAGTAGCTGTTTTCTATTGACATTCCTTTGGATGCATCCATAACAATGAGCTGATAATGACTGATTTTTCCTGGCATAGCTAGAAAAGTTGGCCTTCTCATCAGGACACTTGTCAACACTGACTGTTAATTACGAGGAGATCGCTTTGCATATCAAACACTGGGCTAGAAGCTAGCTAAATAGTTTTTTTTGCTAACAAACATTACAATATGACAACCTAATTCAAAAATAGAGGTAATATTATAGTGTGTTATTATCATGTGTATAGAGGTAATATTATAGTGTGTATTATCATGTGTATAGAGGTAATATTACTGTGTGTTATTATCATGTGTATAGAGGTAATATTACTGTGTGTATTATCATGTGTATAGAGGTAATATTATAGTGTGTATTATCATGTGTATAGAGGTAATATTACTGTGTGTGCATGAGCTGACTTTTTTCATAATGGGGTCATTGAAGGCATGGTGAATTTGATAGGAGGGACATTGAAACTGAATATCAGACATACAGTGCATTTGGAAAGTATTCAGACCCCTTGACTTTTTCCACATTTTGTTACGTTACAGCCTTATTCTGAATGGATGAAATAAAAAAAATGATCAGTCTATACACAATACCACATAATGACAAAGTGAAAACAGGTTTTTAGAAACGTTTGCAAATGTATTAATTGTGTATTATTATGTATTATTAATTATTCAGACCCTTTGCTATGAGACTCTAAATTTAGCTCAGGTGTACTTGTATTTATTAAGAATCCCCATTAGCTGCGACCAAAGCAACCAATTAAGGCAGTTATACAATTTTAAAAACATTACAATACATCCACAGATTTCAAATCTTGTTTCCTATTTCCATTGATCATCCTTGAGAAGTGTCTACAACTTGATTGGAGTTCACCTGTGGTAAATTCAATTGATTGGACATGATTCGGTCTCACAGTTGACAGTGCACGTCAGAGCAAAAACCAAGCCATGAGGTCAAAGGAATTGTCCGTAGAGCTCCGAGACAGGATTGTGTCGAGGCACAGATCTGGGGAAGGGTACCAAAACATTTTTGCAGCATTGAAGGTCCCTAAGAACACAGTGGCCTCAATAATTCTTAAATGGAAGAAGTTTGGAACCAACATTATCTGGTCTGATGAAACCAAGATTGAACTCTTTGGCCTGAATGCCAATCGTCAAATCTGGGGGAAACCAGGCACCTCACATCACCTGGCCAATACCATCCCTACGGCGAACCATGGTGGTGACAGCATCATGCTGTGGGGATGTTTTTCAGTGGTAGGGACTGGGAGACTATCCAGGATTGAGGGAAAGATGAACTGAGCAAAGTACAGAGAGCTCCTTGATGAAAACCTGCTCCAGAGCACTCAGGACCTCAGACTGGGGGAAATGTTCACATTTCGGCAGGACAATGACCCTAGGCACACAGCCAGAGCTTGATAGGCTCTGAAGAGAAGAATGAGAGAAACTCCCCAAATACAGGTGTGCCAAGCTTGTAGCGTCATACCCAAGAAGACTCGAGGCTGTAATCACTGCCAAAGGTGCTTCAACAAAGTACTGAGTAAATGATCTTATGTAAATGTAATATTTCAGTTTTTTATTATTAATACATTTACAAAAATGTCTAAAAACGTGTTTTTGCTTTGTCATTATGTGGTATTGTGTGTAGATTGATGAGGAACAAAAGCGATTGAATCAATTTTAGAGTAAGGCTGTAACTTATCAAAATACTTTTCTAACACACTGTGCATCCAGGCACTCTGCATTGTGTTGTGCGTAAGAACAGCCCTTTGCCATGGTATATTGGCCATATACCACACCCCCCAGGGCCCTGTTTTCTGTTTGGCTGAACCTGAGGTGAAACATCAACCTAGATTTCCTTGTACTGAACTGTACTGTAGCAGCCTCTTGCTATTCAGCTGCCATCATTGATTGAAGTTGAATGTCTTGTTAAGTACTTTACAGTGCCTTATGAGCACATTTCTTTGTGTTTGTTCAATACAAAGGCTTGTCATACACCAACAATAAGCATTTTGTATCCCCGCAATAAACCGAGATTTATAGCTTGCCCTGTCTCAAACCTCTCTAGTCGCTCAATGGATTTTAAATAATGTCAATTTCTTTGGAGGTTCTGCAACAAAGAGCCACAACACTGAGGGAAAAACACTCATTCAGCAAATCTATAGTATTTCTGTCCAAATAAATGCATGAAATGTGTTGGGGACTTTGGAAATTACGCTTGAGAGATTATCATCTTCTAATGTTATAAAGATAAATAGCTAGCTAGGAAATGTAATTAAGGTTTTAATTAAAATACGGACTTGATGTCTGTGGAATGGCAAGAATATTAAGCTCTATTCAAGTATAAATCCATGGAATCAAACAGTCATTATTCTCTCCACAAGGAAATAAAATAATTATCTGTTCAAATGTTTTTCACTCAGACTACTAATTATGTGTAATTGCAAGGAAAATCTATGAGTATAGACAAAGACTTAATTAGAGAGAATAGACTCTCTTGGAATGGGTATTTGTTATTTAATCAACGATGATCTTCTAGTGAACATTACTAAATCCGTGTAGTGTTTTTTATATGTCTGGGCTTTTACGAAGCATACCAGCACCTCTCTGATTCTTAAATCACATGTACAGTAGTGGGAATGAAGGTGATTTGTTTGCTATTTCCTTCTAGCACGGTGGAGTGGACAGGTGAACAGGTGGACAGGTGAACATAAAACCAGAGATCTAAGCAGGACCAGTGGGCAGTAAGAGGAGTTCCCATGTATTCCCACGATCTCTGCAGATTTACCTAGACTGGTGCAAGGCCATCATGGAATACCATACAATACAATGTACCATGCAAACACATTAAATGCAGTGTGTTCATATGTCAAAGTAATTAAAAAATAAGTCAGTCTGTCTGTCTGCCGATGATGCATAACAGATGATTTTTGAAAACATTGGGTCTGTAACAAAGTTGCTTTGATGATGCTAGCTTGATTTTCTGAATAAAACTGGAAACTGGAATGTTGGCCAATTTTCATTCAGCAAGGTAGGGATTCCTCACTCAGTGTCAGGATCACGCTGCTGTGGACTATGCCAATGATAATCACAAATGTCTGAGCTAGCTGTCTACTGGTAAGTGAAACTATTTATTTATTGTATTTATTTAACCTTTATTTAACTAGGCAAATCTATGTAGTAAGCAAGCTAGCTAGCTAATTTAGCTTGCTAGCAAAGAGCTGTCGATACATTCAAGCATTGCTAAATGTGCAAACTGGTGGTGGAGCCAACTAGTCAAAAACACTTTTTTGCACTTGCTGGCAAACTTCGCTACAGTTGTTAGCTGGCTAAATGTTTTCCTCTTGGATGTTGTGTTTACTACTGAAACCCTTAGATGGCGGATTTATTTTATTTTATGCTATTTCCTTATAGCACGGTGGAGTGGACAGGTGAACAGGTGGACAAGTGAACATAAAACCAGAGATCTAAGCAGGTGTCACGCCCTGACCTTAGAGATCCTTTTTATGTCTCTATTTTGGTTTGGTCAGGGCGTGAGTTGGGGTGGGCATTCAATGTTTTTGTGTTTTTTGTTTTCTATTTCTGTGTGTTTGACCAGGTGTGGTTCTCAATCAGAGGCAGCTGTCTTTCGTTGTCTCTGATTGAGAACCATACTTAGGTAGCCTTTTCCCACCTGTGTCTTGTGGGTAGTTACTTTCTGTTTAGTGTTTTCTGTACCTTACAGGACTGTTTCGGTTTCGTTTATTCACGTTGTTGTTTTGTGTTTTAGTGTTCAGTCAAATAAAAATCATGGACACGTACCACGCTGCTCTTTGGCACACACCTTCTCCTTCCAACAGCCGTTACAGCAGGACCAGTGGGCAGTAAGAGGAGTTCCCATGTATTCCCACGATTTCTTCTTATTTACCTAGACTGGTGCAAGGCCATCATGGAATACCATACAATACAATGTACCATGCAAACACATTAACGGCAGTGTGTTCATAGGTCAAAGTAATTCCGTAAGTCACAGACTAAAGGCTATGGAGCATTAGTCTCTCTCTTCCTCCACCCTCTCACCTCCCTCCCGCCCTCACTCCTTCATTCACTCCCTTCCTCTACCCCTCTTACCTCCCTCCCTCTCTCCCTCTACCCCCTTCTCCCTCCCTCCCTCCCTCCCTCCCTCCCTCCCTCCCTCCCTCCCTCCCTCCCTCCCTCCCTCCCTCCCTCCCTCCCTCCTAAACAGTTCCCACATAGCAGTGCTATATGGAGATGAGTGTGTCTGGTTCTTGGCCTCCTCTGTGACCTTATCAACACACTCATATTATTCTTATAAGTTTAGCTGTCATCAGCCCCCCCAAAATGTTCTCTCTCCAACAAAACAGGGTCTATCAGGAATGAAGTGATATGACAGTCAGGGATTGTCTGCACAGTTAGCAGTGCAGAGAGGGAAATCGAGGGTCTGCAGCCACGTCTGAGATATATACAGCAGCATTTTGAATGATTTCTTAGCCCACTATTTTGACAATGCATCCTGCATGTGAAAGGGAAAGAATTTATGAATTATGCATGGTTTATTATAACTCCATTAGGCTTTATATAGTCAACTTCAAGCCAGACACCATGAAATTAGGCAGTTTAATGTAGCTTTAAATAAGTATTTATCATGTTCATATCATGTTGCTGTGGGCTTTTTATTTCAAGGTAGGGCTTTTTAGCAGGGAGATAACACTCTAGGAACTCAGGCAATGCATTCCAGCTAAATGGATCCACAAAAGGTCACATCATTTTTAATCGTCACAATAATGCTTTTGAAGATGGTAATTGTGTGGTGTTTGCGAGTTGTATCAGTTTTGTACCATTATACACTCTTTGGCATGTTGTGGGAATATATAAACATAGACACACAGACAAAACAGCTCAGGTGCCTTTATACTGTATATACCAGCTTAGAAAGATTCTTGTTGTTGCATCTTCGGCATCTTTCTGTCCTGCATAGGTCAGCACTTTATTTTAACTTTTAAAGATGAATGAGTGGTATAGCCTTATACACTTTCACCTCTATTATACTGTATTCAATTGCCAATTTCAGAAGTAATTTATAACTGATTAAAGCCAGACTCAGTATATCCCCCCCCCCCAAAAAAAATCACATTTTATTTTGTTGTTTAATATAGCTTGAAATGGATAGATGAAAGCTTAATCTTCCATTTGCATAATTTCAAAGTGATAGAAAACATGCTTTTACAAGTTATAGGTACTGCAGCTTTGTTTACAAATTTCAAGTCAAATTTCTCCAGGTAATTATGATGCATAAGCTTATTGATCATTTTATCATGTTCTATCTGTTGCTCTGATCCATCCACGACGACAGCAACACATCAACAATACAAATAGCCCTCTCTATTATAAACAAGACTCAGTATAAATAATCGTTGAGTGATACAGAACAAAACTGATGTTCAGCTGACAAATGCATGTGGTAACGGTTAATATATTGGCTCCAGTGGCGTGCCATGGGCCTGGGGCCTGGGCCTTCAGTGAGGTCCTACACAGTCCCACCAGAATTAATCCACCTCTTATTACCATCATTATGATGCCATGGCTCTAGACACTATACATTTAGACAGAAACGCAGTATAACCAGGCGTTGCGTCACCTTGAAATTGACATTTTTATTCAGAGAATTGCAGGGGAAGAGTACAATACCTTTTCATTGTGCAGCTCCCGTTGCCCTGCGCGCTTGTTCGTTGAGCTGTAGATCCACTCGGGTGTCCCCAAAAGTTTTCAAAAGCACCATTGCTTGTAA
The DNA here is from genome assembly GCF_045791955.1 of Oncorhynchus clarkii lewisi. Taxonomy (NCBI): domain Eukaryota; kingdom Metazoa; phylum Chordata; class Actinopteri; order Salmoniformes; family Salmonidae; genus Oncorhynchus; species Oncorhynchus clarkii. The sequence goes on along the minus strand of NC_092158.1, from coordinate 15,940,824 downwards.
GTGCCCAGCCATACTTTGGTGTCTCGTTGCAAACTTGGGTTGTCTAACCAAGGCAGCAAAGCCAGTGTGGCTCCAAACACCAAATCGATCACTTGCAAATAATAGGCATTCCCAGCAGTACAGTTTGCAGTGCTTCTCGGAGCCTGTGAGCCATTGATAGCGCTCGTAGTTGGAACTTTGAAAGTGGCGAACGAACCCCTTTCCCGCCTGTGACAGGCTTTGTAGCGTCGGGCGACCTCTCATGACAATGTCTAACTTTTCTTGAAAAGTTTGTCTTGAGAATGGCGTTATAATTATATCCTCGACCAAATCGATATCTTCTCCTCCTTCCGCCATTGTGGGTTGAAAAAACAGCTTAGTAGTATGCAAATTAATTTGTTTATCAAATTCAGTTTCCTAGTTCTGAGGTTCTGCGTAGACCTGCCCATATAGGACCTGCCTCTCAATATTGGTAATCCAATCAAAAGACGTGCACGCACTACGCCTGCTAGCTGGCTCCTGTGTAACAGTGGAGCCAGCCAGCAGGCGTACAATAGCCAACTCTAAAGCTGATTGGTTGACACTAAATGTTCATTTCCATTCACTTTAAGCTACAAGTGCCCGCACTGTTGATTCTGAAGGCCTGAGGGCAGATTTTAGACCCCATGCAACACATGATGGCGGAATATGATTGGATAAAAGATCTAACATAAAGACCAGCCCTCCAAATCTCAACCTGGGGCTGGAAGCAGTGCAACCAAGAGGAAAGCTATGAAATGAAGAGTATAACTCTTACTCTGGGGAATAATTTAATACATATTTGTGGGAAAATATATATTTTTTAAAATTATATTCTGATGATGTTTAGGCCAGCAGAGAAGGCCTTGCTGGCCCTGACGGCCCACCACTGATTGGCTCCTGGCTGTCAGTCCTTCTGGGGATGTAGTACGCCATCAAATCCACAGAAAAATAAGTCAGTCTGTCTGTCAGCCGATGATGCATAACAGATGATTTTTGAAAACATCGGGTCTGTAACAAAGTTGCTTTGATGATGCTAGCTTGATTTTCTGAATAAAACTGGAAACTGGAATGTTGGGCAATTTTCATTCAGCAAGGTAGGGATTCCTGACTCACTCAGTGCCAGGATCACGCTGCTGTGGACTGTGCCAATGATAATCACGAATGTCTGAGCTAGCTGTCTACTGGTAAGTGAAACTATTTATTTATTGTATTTATTTAACCTTTATTTAACTAGGCAAGTCTATGTAGTAAGCAAGCTAGCTAGCTAATTTAGCTTGCTAGCAAAGAGCTGTCGATACATTCAAGCATTGCTAAATGTGCAAACTGGTGGTGGAGCCAACTAGTCAAAAACACTTTTTTGCACTTGCTGGCAAACTTCGCTACAGTTGTTAGCTGGCTAATTGTTTTCCTCTTGGATGTTGTGTTTACTACTGAAACCCTTAGATGGCAATTTTATTTAATAATTCAACATAGGCTAGCTAGTTGCTAAGGGTCGTTAGCTAGTTGCTAAGTGTTTGCACTGCAAGACTGAGATCAAGCAGATGACGTCATTATTGTTGCACCGCTGTATATTGCTGTCTAGCTATGTACACTGAACACAAATATAAATATGTCAAATGTTGGTCCCATGTTTCATAAGCTGAAATAAAGGATTCCAGACATGTTTGTGTAATGCACAAAAATCTTATTTCGTGCCCAAATGTGTTTACATCCTCTTAGTGAGCATTTCTCCTTTGCCAAGATAATTCATCCACCTGACAGGTGTGGCATATCAATAAACTGATTAAACATCATGATCAATACACTCTGAGATGTGCAATTTTGTCACACAACACAATTCCACAGATGTCACAAGGTTGAGGGAGCTTGCAATTGGTATGGTGACTGCAGGAATGTCCACCAGAGTTGTTGGCAGATCATTTTATGTTTATTTCTCCACTATAAGCCAATGTACAATGTCATTGATACAATACAATTAACACAATGATACAATGTCGTTTTAGAGAATTTGTCAGTGCATCCAACTGGCCTTACAACCGCAGACCACATGTAACCATGTGAGCCCACAACCTCCACATCCGGCTTCTTCACCTCCTGGAACGTCTGAGACCAGCTTCCTGGACAGCTGATGAAGCTGAGTATTTCTGTCTGTAATAAAGCCCCTTTGTGGGGAAAATCTCTGATTGGCTGCGCCTGGCTTCCCAGTGGGAGGGCATAGGCCGACTTGCTTGGGAGCCAGGCCCACCCATGGCTGCGCCCCTGCCCAGTCATGTGAAATCCATAGATTAGTGCCTAATTTATTTATTTCAATTGACTGATGTCCTTATATGAACTGTATCACAGTATAACATCATTGAAATTGTTGCATGTTGCATTTTTATTTTTGTTCAGTGTAAATTAGAATTAGATTGTATTTTTGTATATTTTTATTCTACTTTTACAAAATGTACATCAATGTAAGTACAAATATTTTACCATATCCCAACCACCCTCCCTCCATACAACACATCCACCCAACCCCCCCTAGTACCTTCCCTACCTCTCTGCCCCACCTCAGTCAGTCCACCCACCTCGGTTCCCAACCACCCAACCACCCACGGTGATCACCCCATGTAGCCAACCAATCCCACTCCCTCCCTCAATTCAGGTCCTAGAAAAAAAAATTCTACAGAGATTTCACAACAAATAAACAATCAGGCATACAGGGGATGTTTTTCTTTTTTTAAAATACAAACAACTCAATACAGATTCAAAATACAAAAACAGAAATAAATAAATGATCAGTAAACCTTTGACAATCTTGCTTGGACTGGATAGCATTATATTGATGACTGTACCTATTATGTAATGACTACTGGTAATACCTACTGGGAAACCTTAAAGCATCTCATCAGAGGGTATGCAAGCCATTAAAGTATTATAATACTGGTTGCCATTTTCTAACAAATGTATCATTGGAAACCCTAAGAGAATACTTAATTTGATCAAACTTTAGAAAGAATTGAACATCGTTGAGCCATTGAGAAGTAGAGGGGGGCGGAGCAGACTTCCACGGGAGAAGAGTTCTACGGCGAGCTAATAAGGATGTAAAAGCAACAACATCGGCATGTTTGGGGTCCAAGGAGAACAAGTCCAAAAGACAGCTATCAAGGGTGTCAGGTTAGTTTCAAGCACCTCAGATAACGTTTTAAAAATAGAATCTCAGTAAAATGTTTTGTTTAGAGCATTAAATTAACATGTGACTAAGGTCACATGGTGAGACATGACATCTATCACACTCATCATTTACATTTGGATATATATCAGACAATCTGGATTTGGAAAAATGCACCCTATGTAAAACCTTAAATTGTATGAGACAAAGATGAGCACAAGATGTAGCATCACAGTCCGCCCAACTAGCATCACTACTCTGGACGGTTCTGACTTAGAATATGTTGACAACTACAAATACCTAGGTGTCTGGTTAGACTGTAAACTCTCCTTCCAGACTCACATTAAGCATCTCCAATCCAAAATTATATCTAGAATTGGCTTCCGATTTCACAACAAAGCCTCCTTCACTCATGCTGCCAAACATACCCTCGTAAAACTGACTATCCTACCGATCCTTGACTTCGGCGATGTCATTTACAAAATAGCCTCCAACACTCTACTCATCAAATTGGATGTAGTCTATCACAGTGCCATCCGTTTTGTCACCAAGCCCCATATACTACCCACCACTACGACCTGTACGCTCTTGTTGGCTGGCCCTCGCTACATATTCGTCACCAAACCCACTGGCTCCAGGTCATCTACAAGTCTTTGCTAGTTAAAGCCCTGCCTTATCTCAGCTCACTGGCCACTATAGCAACACCTACCCGTAGCACGCGCTCCAGCAGGTATATTTTACTGGTCATCTCCAAAGCCAACACTTCCTTTGGCTGCCTTTCCTTCCAGTTCTCTGCTGCCAATGACTGGAACGAATTGCAAAAATCCCTGAAGCTGGAGATTTATATTTCCCTCTCTAAGTTTAAGCATCAGCTGTCAGAGCAGCTCACATATCATTGCACCTGTACATAGCCCATCTGTAAATAGCACACCCATCTACCTCATCCCCATATAATTGTTTTGTTGCTCTTTTGCACCACAGTATCTCTACTTGCACATCATCATCTGCACATCTATCACTCCATTATTAATACTAAATTGTAATTATTTTGCCTCTATGGCCTATTTATTGCCTTACCTCCCTAATCTTATTACATTTGCACACACTGTACATAGATTTTTCTATTGTGTTATTGACTGTATGTTTCTTTATCCCATGTGTAACTCTGTGTTGTTTTTGTCACACTGCTTTGCTTTATTTTGACCAGGTCGCAGTTGTAGATGAGAACTTATTCTCAACTGGCCTACCTGGTTAAATAAAGGTTAAATAAAAATAAAATAAATGTAGTGGAGCCTACTCACCTCATCACATCACTCCTGTGTAAATTCAACACCCATTTCCCGTTCCCAAGCAGATTTCATTTTGTTGGTGGAGTGTTTGTCCAATGACAAAATACATAGACAGATCTGAGAACATTCAACGCTAAACTTCAGCTATTCACAGTCAGTATTAAACTGCAAAACCATCCAAGGTCTAACCTTGATCTAGAGGTCGAATATCGGAGCAGATAAGGTGAAAAATCTTTCACTGTGCACTTGAGCAAGGCACTTAATCTTAAATGCTCCAGGGGCACTGGACAATGGTGACCCTGGCCTTGTCTTCACACCCTGTGGGTGTCTCAGGGGGTGTTGGGATATGCAAGAAACACATTTCCACTACTTGTTTGTTTCACAGGAAAAATATAAGCACCCCCCACAAATGAATACTAGTGGTATTTCAAAAAAAGGATAGGAGAAAGCAATATCCCAAAAATGTGTCAGGACTTCATGGAAAATTGGCAGTTGTTACTAAGTGAACTATCCTGGCTAAACAAATATAATAAATGGATTGCAACAATATGATATACTGATACAATCAATTCGTTGTGCTCTTATTCCTTTTCTAATAAGCAGAGTGAGGTCAAAAACCCTGATAACAAACCACTAATAACTCTGGGTAATTGGAGACAATTAGTCCCATGCAGCTCCTGATCCTGTTGGACGCTGAGTGATTAATCACCATTAGTCTTCCTCCTCAAACACCCACAAGACCTGTCCATCACACACACACACCTTCAACCCCTGACCTCTCATGTTACTATGTAATACCATGCTACAGTGGAGCGTCACGACGGATATCATATCCCCCTAGTAGGCCGTAGACTGTCAACTAATATCACGCAGTGCGTTATATCCTGTCAGAGCTTCAGGATGTCACCCATAGACCAGCGGTTCCCAAACTAGAGGTTGCGACTGATCTGAAAATGGGGTCGCGGGGGAATTTCCACACAAATAAATAATAATTATAATATTCTAATATCGTCTTTGTCTCTTAAAATCAGAAAATTATTCAGATCTAAAAGTACAAATGTAACTAGAGAGCTCCCGTAGATCGTGGGAAAAGGCCTGACTTGACCGTTGCACTTTAATCATTCCCACAGTAAATAGTTAAGCCCTCTACGCTATGAAACCACACACTATTGCAGAGACTTTGACAGCCATAATTGATATGGTGAAGACAATGTGTGGGGAAGCAGAAAACAGAAACTCACATCAATACCTTTGTCAGATAACGCTGTAAAAGTAAAAATTGATGCTATAGCTAGCAAAAAACTAAAAAACTCGACTCAAAAACTCCCTGCCTCATGCTCTCCAAATGGCCGTTAGCTGTGAGGGCCAAGATGCCCATGCATTGACTTTTGTACACTACGTGTCGGTAGATTCTATTTAAGAGGACATATTGTTCTGTCTCATGATTCCCGAGCATGAAACTGCACAGGGGATGTTCAGTGTGCTGTGTGGCTATATATACAGTGCCTTGCGAAAGTATTCGGCCCCCTTGAACTTTGCGACCTTTTGCCACATTTCAGGCTTCAAACATAAAGATATAAAACGGTATTTTTTTGTGAAGAATCAACAACAAGTGGGACACAATCATGAAGTGGAACGACATTTATTGGATATTTAAAACTTTTTTAACAAATCAAAAACTAAAAAATTGGGCGTGCAAAATTATTCAGCCCCTTTACTTTCAGTGCAGCAAACTCTCTCCAGAAGTTCAGTGAGGATCTCTGAATGATCCAATGTTGACCTAAATGACTAATGATGATAAATACAATCCACCTGTGTGTAATCAAGTCTCCGTATAAATGCACCTGCACTGTGATAGTCTCAGAGGTCCGTTAAAGAGAGCATCATGAAGAACAAGGAACACACCAGGCAGGTCTGAGATACTGTTGTGAAGAAGTTTAAAGCCGGATTTGGATACAAAAAGATTTCCCAAGCTTTAAACATCCCAAGGAGCACTGTGCAAGTGATAATATTGAAATGGAAGGAGTATCAGACCACTGCAAATCTACCAAGACCTGGCCGTCCCTCTAAACTTTCAGCTCATACAAGGAGAAGACTGATCAGAGATGCAGCCAAGAGGCCCATGATCACTCTGGATGAACTGCAGAGATCTACAGCTGAGGTGGGAGACTCTGTCCATAGGACAACAATCAGTCGTATATTGCACAAATCTGGCCTTTATGGAAGAGTGGCAAGAAGAAAGCCATTTCTTAAAGATATCCATAAAGTGTTGTTTAAAGTTTGCCACAAGCCACCTGGGAGACACACCAAACATGTGGAAGAATGAAGATGAAACCAAAATTGAACTTTTTGGCAACAATGCAAAACGTTATGTTTGGTGTAAAAGCAACACAGCTGAACACACCATCCCCACTGTCAAACATGGTGGTGGCAGCATCATGGTTTGGGCCTGCTTTTCTTCAGCAGGGACAGGGAAGATGGTTAAAATTGATGGGAAGATGGATGTAGCCAAATACAGGACCATTCTGGAAGAAAGCCTGATGGAGTCTGCAAAAGACATGAGACTGGGACGGAGATTTGTCTTCCAACAAGACAATGATCCAAAACATAAAGCAAAATCTACAATGGAATGGTTCAAAAATAAACATATCCAGGTGTTAGAATGGCCAAGTCAAAGTCCAGACCTGAATCCAATCGACAATCTGTAGAAAGAACTGAAAACTGCTGTTCACAAATGCTCTCCATCCAACCTCACTGAGCTCGAGCTGTTTTGCAAGGAGGAATGGGAAAAAAATTCAGTCTCTCGATGTGCAAAACTGATAGAGACATACCCCAAGCGACTTACAGCTGTAATCGCAGCAAAAGGCGCTACAAAGTATTAACTGAAGGGGGCTGAATAATTTTGCACGCCCAATTTTTCAGTTTTTTAGTTTGTTAAAAAAGTTTGAAATCCAATAAATGTCGTTCCACTTCATGATTGTGTCCTACTTGTTGTTGATTCTTCACAAAAAAATACAATTTTATATCTTTATGTTTGAAGCCTGGAATGTGGCAAAAGGTCGCAAAGTTCAAGGGGGCCGAATACTTTCGCAAGGCACTGTACGTATATACAGTGGGGCAAAAAAGCTCTGACATTGCCAACAAAGGGTATATAACAAAGTATTGAGATAAACTTTTGTTATACTTATTTTCCACCATAATTTGCAAATAAATTCATTAAAAATGCTACAATGTGATTTTCTGGATTTTTTTTCCTCATTTTGTCTGTCATAGTTGAAGTGTACCTATGATGAACATTACAGGCCTCTCTCACCTTTTTAAGTGGGAGAACTTGCACATTTGGTGGCTGACTAAATACTTTTTGCCCCACTGTAATTCACTGTATCACAAATCCAGTGGGCCAGAGGTTTACATACACTAAGTTGACTGTGCCTTTAAACATCTTGGAAAATTCCAGATAATTATTCCATGGTTTTAGAAGCTTCTGAGAGGCTAATTGACATCATTTGAGTCAATTGGAGGTGTACCTGTGGATATATTTCAAGGCCTACCTTCAAATTCACTGCCTCTTTGCTTGACATCTTGGGAAAATCAACAGAAATCAGCCAAGACCTCAGAAAAAAATTGTAGACCTCCACAAGTCTAATTCATCCTGGGGAGCAATTTCCAAACACCTGAATGTACCATGTTCATCTGTACAAACAATAGTACGCAAGTATATACACCATGGGACCATGCAACCGTCACACCGCTCAGGAAGGAGATGCGTTCTGTCTCCCAGAGATGAACATACTTTGGTGCGAAAAGTGCAAATCAATCCCAGAACAACAGCAAAGGACATTGTGAAGATGCTGGAAGAAACAGGTACAAAAGTATCTATATCCACAGTATTAAGAGTCCTATATTGACATAACCTGAAAGGCCGCTCAGCAAGGAAGAAGCCACTGCGACAAAACTTCCATAAAAATGCCAGACTACAGTTTGCAACTGCACATGGGGACAAAGATTGGACGTTTTGGAGAAATTTACATTTTGGATGAAACAAAAATAGAACTGACCATTGGAAAAATGGGGACGCTTGCAAGCCAAAGAACACCATCGCAACCGTGAAGCACGAGGGTGGGAGCATCATGTCGGGCGGTGCTTTGCTGCAGGAGGGACTGGTGCACTTCACAAAATAGATGGCATCCTGAAGAAGGAAAATTATGTGGATATATTGAAGCAACATCTCAAGACATCAGTCAGGAAGTTAAAGCTTCATCACAAATGGGTCTTCCAAATGGACAACAAAGTCAAGGTATTGGAGTGGCCATCACAAAGCTCTGACCTCAATACTATAGAAAATGTGTGGGCAGAACTGAAAAAGTGTGTGCAAGAAAGGAGGCCTACAAACCTGATTCAGTTACACCAGCTCTGTCAGGAGGAATAGGCCAAAATTCACCCAACTTATTGTGGGAAGCTTGTGGAAGGCAACCCAAAACCTTTGACCTAAGTTAAACAATTTTAATGCAATGCTACCAAATGCTAATTGAGTGTATGTAAACTTCTGACCCACAGGGAATGTGATGAAAGAAATAAAAGCTGAAATAAATCATTATCTCTACTATTATTCTGACATTTCACATTCTTAAAATAAGTGGTGACCCTAACTGACCTAAGACGGAATCTTCACTAGGATTAAGTGTCAGGAATTGTGAAAAATTTAGTTTAAATGTAGTTGGCTAAGGTGTATGTAAACTTCCGACTTCAACTCTATATACTGTACTCTACTGCATTTTGCCAATGCCGTTTGGCCATCGCTCATCCATATATTTATATGTACATATTTGTATTCATTCTTTTACACTTGTGTGTATAAGGTAGTTGTTGTGAAATTGTTAGATTTCTTGTTAGATATTACTGCACGGTCGGAACTAGAAGCACTACTCACATTAACATCTTCTAACCATGTGTATGTGACCAATACAATTTTATTTGATTTGGAAAGGCACACCCCTGTCTATATAAGGTCCCACAATTGACAGCGCATGTTAGAACAAAAACCAAGCCATGAGGTTGAAGGAATTGTCCGTAGAGCTCTGAGGCAGGATTTTGCAGTGGCAAAGATCTGGTGAATGGTAGCAAAACATTTCGGCAGCATTGAAAGTCCCCAAGAACACAGTGGCCTTCATCATTCTTAAATCAAAGAATTTTGGAACCACCACAACTCTCCCAAACTGAGCAATCAGGGGAGAAGGGTCTTGGTCAGGGAGGTGACCAAGAACCCAATGGTCACTCTGACAGAGCTCCAGAGTTCCACTGTGGAGATGGGAGAACCTTCCAGAAGGACAACCATCTCTCAGCAATCCACTAATCAGGCCTTTATGCGAGAGTAGCGAGACAGACGACACTCCTCAGTATAAGGATCATGACAGCCCGCATGGAGTTTGCCAAAAAGCACTTTTAAAAACCAGTTTTTCCTTTGTGATTATGTTGTATTCTATATAGATTGATGAGCGGGACAAAAAAATGTATGCACACTGCACAGAGGAACTCTGCCTAGAAGGCCAGCATCCCGGAGTCGCCTCTTCACTGTTGACATTGAGACTGGTGTTTTGCGGGTACTATTTAATGAAGCTGCCAGTTGAAGACACTTTAATGTGCTTATCCTCTTGCTCAGTTGTGCACCGGGGCCTCCCACCCCTCTTTCTATTTTGGTTAGAGACAGTTTGCGCTGTTCTGTGAAGGGGGTAGTACACAGCGTTGTATGAGATCTTCAGTTTCTTGGCAATTTCTGGCATGGAATAGCCTTCATTTCTCAGAACAAGAATAGACTCAAATGTTTCAGAAGAAAGTCCTTTGTTTCTGGCCATTTTGAGCCTGTAATTGAACCCACAAATGCTGATGCTCCAGATACTCAACTAGTCTAAAGAAGGCCAGTTTTATTGCTTCTTTAATCAGAACAGCATTTTTCAGCTGTGCTAACATAAATGCAAAAGGGTTTTCTAATGATCACTTAGCTATTACAAGTTTATAATTTTAAAAGGCTAACACAACGTGCCATTGGAACACAGGAGTGATTGGTACTGATAATAGGCCTCTGTACGCCTATGTAGATATTCCATAAAAATCTGCTGTTTCCAGCTACAATAGTATTTTACAACATTAACAATGCCTGCACTTCTGCTCAACTTGGTGTTATTTTAATGGACAAAAAAAACGACATTTCTATGTGACCCCAAACTTTTGAATGGTAGTGTATAAAATGGTAGTGAATATTAAAAAAATATTAGACAAAGAGGGAGCTGCTAGAGGACGAGATTACAGTCTCTACACTGTACTATTCACCGCAATATGCTTTAACTAAAGTATGTTCAGAAGAACATTTGCTGTGTGAATGCTTGGCACACAGCGCTCCGGACAAAATCCTCAGTGACATTTCGAGAATATAGTTATCCCTTGATGTGTTTAAAAAAAAAACCCAGCAGACTGCGGGGGGAGGGTAATGCAAGTCCAACTGCCCAGAGCATATGATGAAAAATGTATTTTACGGACACTAGTAGCGCTCACACACATGCAACACATCATCCATCAGAAAAACCAGGGGGCAGAAGGTAGCCTAGGCTAAAGGTTGAAGAGGTCGGCCAGCAACAGGATGGGTGCCAGTTTGAGTCTGAAACCTAATACCCCAGCTGGGAAAATAAAAACTGTGTATTGCCTACCAAAGCCTATTACAAACAGCCCAGCATCTGTTCCAAGGTTTCTGCCAAACTGCTTCGAGCTGAGAGGGGAATTATTATACTGTACCTGCACACATACTGTATGGATCCAGTCCACTTGTCACTCACTTCCAATTTGTTCATGGTCCAGGTGAGAGTTTCTATTTAATTCATTTCCCTGGTGGCTTAAACAGATTAGGAGAGTTCCTCTTGGAACTGTCACAATCTTAAGGAGACCAACAACTTGAACACCAACACTGACTCCAGGGCTGTGTTTCCTTCAAGGAAGAAGTTCCTTTTATTCCTTCCCTCTGCCCTTGTTCAGCCCTCTTCAGAGAGCTGATAGGATAGGATATGTGAAAGCAACATGGTGCAAACTAGGTGTGGCTATTGCTTAGACCTACATCGTTGTCTTCGAGGAGGGTAGGGGGGAGGTAACATATTCTTGGAATAAAATGCAGCCCACGCCGATGTCACCTACCGGATGATACAGCATTTTATCAAGCTGCTTGCTTCAGGATTCAAGGCACTGAATCATACAGATGAATATTGTGTTTCTTCTCTCACATATATATTATGCAACCCCTTAAAAAGTATTTTTGCAATATTATTTGAAAATTGGCTCCAATTTGAACCCCCTGGCTGAGATATTAAAAGGGCCTTGTTGAACAGGTTGGTTTGTTCACTTATTTTCTCCCAGATACTGGGGAAATGAGAGGCAGTCATTTGAGTGATGTATAAAGGTTCCTAAAGCTACATGATGGTGCTGTTTAAAATGCTCTGCAGCAGAAATTTCAATCAGAGATGATTGAAGGCTCCTCATATTTCATGTTCTGTCAAGAAGCAACCAGCCAGCGTTCACAATTTATTGTAACAGTGTCACACCCTGGTCTTAGTATTTTGTGTTTTATTTTTTATTTTGGTCAGGCCAGGGTGTGACATGGGTTATTTATGTGGTGTGTTTTGTCTTGGGGTTTTTGTAGGTCATGGGATTGTGGTTAGTGGGGTTGTCTAGAATAGTCTATGGCTGCCTGGAGTGGTTCTCAATCAGAGGCAGGTGTTTATCGTTGTCTCTGATTGGGAACCATATTTAGGCAGCCATATTCTTTGAGTGTTTCGTGGGTGATTGTTCCTGTCTCAGTGTTTGTTTGCACCAGATAAGGCTGTTTAGGTTTTCACGGTACGGTTATTGTTTTGTATTGTTCGTGTTTATCATCTTCATTAAAGATGTATCGAAATAACCACGCTGCATTTTGGTCCGCCTCTCCTTCACCGGAAGAAAACCTTAACAAACAGCGAGATTTTAATAATTTTAAAGTGATCTGTCACCTGAAACTAAGCAGCAGACAAATGGAGAGTGAACCTACTTTATGATGAAAATGACTGAGTTTACACCAAGAATGCCTATTATTTGTATTCAAATATATGTTGATTATTTTATAGAATGTAGCACTCCTTGCAAAATGCTTTTGTTGTACAGAGATACAAACAAACACAAATACAAATGTTCACGTTCATCTTGGCAAGAAAAGTGGTCCGTCTGCATGATCTTATGGGAGACAAAAAAAATGTGTGTGTTTGTGTTCTCTCTATGGGTACCTAGTGGATGAAACAGACTAAAGTGTTACCTTAAAGCATTAAATCAAAGACCAAATTATCGATTGAGAAATGAACATGTACAGTATGAAATGGTTTTCCTCATTTCAACACAAAGTAATGTATTCCGGCTGAGAATGAGAAAACAGTGTGGTACACACACCACCGCACTGATAATAGATGGTTGCTGAGGGAAATCCCATTAATTTGTTTGGATTGCAGATTGAGTTTTCCCACTGCCATTAAATCATCCATGCAGTCAAGTGAGCATCCTGATGGTTGCAGTTCCTTCCTATCATGTACAAGCCTATCACAGGCTTCTGCTCTCTGCTGCACCTGGACCGCCATGCTTCCTTCACTTCCTGTATTCTCCCTGCATCTTGCTTCTGCTGCTCATACCTATCCAAACACGTAACCCACAGGATCCATCACCGGGAAAAAAACAGATGAGCTTCATCTCTCTGCAGCAAGACGGCACAGATATCATTACCTTCTATAGCCCAGGAAATCAGCCTGCAATCTATAGCACTGAAGAATGATGCATTGAGACCCAGGGAGAGAGAGAGAGAGAGGGAAAGAGAGAGCTAGAGGGGAGAGAGGGAGAGGGAAAAGAGAGAGAGATGGGTATGATACAGTATGTATGATCGAAAGCCATGGTACTGGCTCAACAGAATCATTATCATCATTACTTTCTACTTTTAAACTCGGACAAAACAGAGATGCTTGTTCTAGGTCCCAAGAAACAAAGAGATCTTCTGTTGAATCTGACAATTAATCTTAATGGTTGTACAGTCGTCTCAAATAAAACTGTGAAGGACCTCGGCGTTACTCTGGACCCTGATCTCTCTTTTGAAGAACATATCAAGACCATTTCAAGGACAGCTTTTTTCCATCTACGTAACATTGCAAAAATCAGGAACTTTCTGTCCAAAAATGATGCAGAAAAATTAATCCATGCTTTTGTCACTTCCAGGTTAGACTACTGCAATGCTCTACTTTCCGGCTACCCGGATAAAGCACTAAATAAACTTCAGTTAGTGCTAAATACGGCTGCTAGAATCCTGACTAGAACCAAAAAATTTGATCATATTACTCCAGTGCTAGCCTCTCTACATTGGCTTCCTGTCAAAGCAAGGGCTGATTTCAAGGTTTTACTGCTAACCTACAAAGCATTACATGGGCTTGCTCCTATCTATCTCTCTGATTTGGTCCTGCCGTACATACCTACACGTACGCTACGGTCACAAGACGCAGGCCTCCTAATTGTCCCTAGAATTTTTAAGCAAACAGCTGGAGGCAGGGCTTTCTCCTATAGAGCTCCATTTTTATGGAACGGTCTGCCTACCCATGTCAGAGACGCAAACTCGGTCTCAACCTTTAAGTCTCTACTGAAGACTCATCTCTTCAGGGGGTCATATGATTGAGTGTAGTCTGGCCCAGGAGTGGGAGGGTGAACGGAAAGGCTCTGGAGCAACGAACCACCCTGGCTGTCTCTGCCTGGCCGGTTCCCCTCTTTCCACTGGGATTCTCTGCCTCTAACCCTATTACAGGGGCTGAGTCACTGGCTTTACTGGGGCTCTCTCATGCCGTCCCTGGAGGGGGTGCGTCACCTGAGTGGGTTGAGTCACTGATGTGGTCATCCTGTCTGGGTTGGCGCCCCCCCCCCCCCCCCCCTTAAGTTGTGCCGTGGCGGAGGTCTTTGTGGGCTATACTCAGCCTTGTCTCAGGATGGTATGTTGGTGGTTGAAGATATCCCTCTAGTGGTGTGGGGGCTGTGCTTTGGCAAAGTGGGTGGGGTTATATCCTTCCTGTTTGGCCCTGTCCGGGGGTGTCCTCGGAGTGGGCCACAGTGTCTCCTGACCCCTCCTGTCTCAGCCTCCAGTATTTATGCTGCAGTAGTTTATGTGTCGGGGGGCTAGGGTCAGTTTGTTATATCTGGAGTACTTCTCCTGTCCTATTCGGTGTCCTGTGTGAATCTAAGTGTGCGTTCTGTAATTCTCTCCTTCTCTCTTTCTCTCTCTCGGAGGACCTGAGCCCTAGGACCATGCCCCAGGACTACCTGACATGATGACTCCTTGCTGTCCCCAGTCCACCTGGCTGTGCTGCTGCTCCAGTTTCAACTGTTCTGCCTTATTATTATTCGACCATGCTGATCATTTATGAACATTTGAACATCTTGGCCATGTTCTGTTATAATCTCCACCCGGCACAGCCAGAAGAGGACTGGCCATCCCACATATGCTCTCTCTAATTCTCTCTTTCTTTCTCTCTCTCGGAGGACCTGAGCCCTAGGACCATGCCCCAGGAATACCTGACATGATGACTCCTTGCTGTCCCCAGTCCACCTGACTGTGCTGCTGCTCCAGTTTCAACTATTCTGCCTTATTATTATTCGACCATGCTGGTCATTTATGAACATTTGAACATCTTGACCATGTTTTGTTATAATCTCCACCCGGCACAGCCAGAAGAGGACTGGCCACCCCACATAGCCTGGTTCCTCTCTAGGTTTCTTCCTAGGTTTTGGCCTTTCTAGGGAGTTTTTCCTAGCCACCGTGCTTCTTCACCTGCATTGCTTGCTGTTTGGGGTTTTAGGCTGGGTTTCTGTACAGCACTTTGAGATATCAGCTGATGTACGAAGGGCTATATAAAATAAATTTGATTGATTGATTGATTGATTGATTGATTGATTGATTATTCAAATGTAGGCAGATGGTAAAATGGTCTACCATATCAAGACTCTGGCTGTTCCACTGCTTGTGAGTGTGAGTGTGTATGTAAGAGAGAGCAAGAAAGAGAGAGAGAGGGGGAGAGAGGGGAAGAGCGAGAGAGAGCAAGAAAGAGGACAGGGAAGAGCAGAGATGAACTTTGTATGACACACTATATTTACAAAAGTATGTGGACACTCCTTCAAATTAGTGGATTTGGCTATTTCAGCCACACCCATTGCTGACAGGTGTATAAAATTAAAATTGAGCGCACAGCCATGCAATCCCCATACACAAACATTGGCAGTAGAATGGCCTTACTGAAGAGCTCAGTGACACTATGAAGAGGTTAGAAATCCAGGTCTTAAAAACAAAGGTGTCATTGTACGCTGATGATGAATGTTTTCTTTTAAATCCACAATTTAGATCCCTCCACAGCCTGATAGAGGATCTAGATCATTTTTTCAAATTGGATCACAAAAAAATATAACTTTTACATTACCGTGTAGTTTACAATAAAATGGTCTGACGGGGATGTGGACATACTCGGTATACATGTCCCAAAAGAATGAAACGATCTCACTCCAATAAAATTGTATAGTAAGTTAGCAAAAATAGATATGGCTATCATGGAAAGGAAAATATCTGTCTATTTGTGGAAAAATCACCCTGATTAACTCTTAAGTCATATCCCAGTATCCCTATTTGCTTATGGTATTGCCTACAACTAGCAACCTGTTTTTTAAAATTATATGAGAAAAAAATATTATTTTATGTGGAACGGCAAGCCAGACAGAATTAACATGGCCTATTGATATACTGAATATGAATTCGGAGGGTAGAAATCATTTTATATTAAAGCATTAGACCTCTCAATAAAGGCGTACAAAAGTTATACTTCAATCCGAACTGGTTCTCTAGCAAATTAGTAAGAATGTCTCACCCCACGTTCAAGAATGGCCTTTTTCCATTTTTTCAGATTACAAACCTCTCACTTTTGGTTATTTGAAAATGGAATCAAAATATTGCTATTTTTAAATAAAGCAATAGAAAGTTGGTTGTAACTTAAGTTTAATCCACCAGAAAAGACAGAATGTCATGTGTGTTCCCTCTCCAGCCTCTAGGTCACCAGACTGCTCGTTATGGTGCACACCTGTCACCATCGTTACGCGCACCTGTGCATCATCAGACTTACCTGGACTCCATCACCTCCCTGATTACCTTCCCTATATACAGTTGAAGTCAGAAGTTAACATACACCTTAGCCAAATACATTTAAACTAAATTCTTCACAATTCCTGACATTTAATCCTAGTAAAAATTCCATGTCTTAGGTTAGGTTAGTTAGGATCACCATTTTATTTAAAGAATGTGAAATGTCAGAATAATAGTAGAGAAAATGATTTATTTCAGCTTTTAGGAACTCTGGAGCTCTGTCAGAGTGACCATCAGGTTCTTGGTCACCTCCCTGACCAAGACCCTTCTCCCATGATTGCTCAGTTTGGGAGAGTCTTGGTGGTTCCAAAATTCTCTGATTTAAGAATGATGGAGGCCACTGTGTTCTTGGAGACCTTCAATGCTGCCGAAATGTTTTGCTACCCTTCCCCAGATCTGTGCCTCAGCAAAATCCTGTCTCAGAGCTCTACGGACAATTCCTTCAACCTCATGGCTTGGTTTTTGCTCTAACATGCACTGTCAATTGTGGGACCTTATATAGACAGGGGTGTGCCTTTCCAAATCAAATAAAATGTTATTGGTCACATACACATGGTTAGAAGATGTTAATGTGAGTAGCGAAATGCTTGTGCTTCTAGTTCCGACCATGCAGTAATATCTAACAAGAAATCTAACAATTTCACAACTACCTTATACACACAAGTGTAAAAGAATGAATACGAATATGTACATATAAATATAAATATAAATATATGGATGTATAAATATATGGATGAGCGATGGCCAAACGGCATTGGCAAAATGCAGTAGATGGTATAGAGTACAGTATATACAGTTGAAGTCGGAAGTTTACATACACCTTAGCCAATTACATTTAAATTAAATTTTTCACAATTCCTGACACTTAATCCTAGTGAATATTCCGTCTTAGGTCAGTTAGGATCACCACTTATTTTAAGAATGTGAACTGTCAGAATAATAGTAGCGAGAATGACATACATGTACATACATTACATACACTCAATTAGTATTTGGTAGCATTGCATTAAAATTGTTTAACTTAGGTCAAAGGTTTTGGGTTGCCTTCCACAAGCTTCCCCCAATAAGTTGGGTGAACTTTGGCCTATTCCTCCTGACAGAGCTGGTGTAACTGAGTCAGGTTTGAAGGCCTCTTTACTCACACACGCTTTCTCAGTTCTGCCCACATATTTTCTATGGGATTGAGGTCAAGGCTTTGTGGTGGCCACTCCAATACCTTGACTTTGTTGTCCTTAAGCCATTTTTCCAGAACTTTGGAAGTATGCTTGGGGTCATTGTCCATCTGGAAGACCCATTTGTGACCAAGCTTTAACTTGCTGACTGATTTCTTCAGATGTTGCTTCAATATATCCACATAATTTTCCTCCCTCATGATGCCGTCTATTTTGTGAAATGCACCAGTCCCTCCTGCAGCAAAGCACCCCCCCCCCCTACCCCCTGCACATGGTGTTCTTTGGCTTGCAAGAAACCCCCTTTTTTCTCCAAACATAACCATGGTCATATTTGCCAAACAGTTCCAGAGGGCATTTCTCCAAAAAGTACGATCTTTGTCCCCATGTGCAGTTACAAACCGTAGTCTGGCTTTTTTATGGCGGTTTTGGAGTAGTGGCTTCTTCCTTGCTGAGCGGCCTTTCAGGTTATGTCAATATAGGACTTGTTTTACTGTGGATATATATACTTTTGTACCGGGTTCCTCCAGCATCTTCAATTAATCAAATTGATTTAAAAAGCCCTTCTTACATCAGCTGATGTCACAAAGTACTGTACAGAAACCCAGCCTAAAACCCCAAAACAGCAAGCAATGCAGCTGTAGAAGCAAGGTCCTTTGCTGTTGTTCTGGGTTTGATTTGCACTTTTCGCACCAAAGGTCATTCATCTCTAGGAGACAGAACGCATCTCCTTCCTGAGCGGTATGATGGCTGCGTGGTCTCATGGTATTTATACTTGCATACTATTGTTTGTACAGATGAATGTGATACCTTCAGGCATTTTGAAATTGCTCCCAAGGATGAACCAGACTTTTGGAGGTCTACAATTCTTTTCTGAAGTCTTGGCTGATTTCTTTTGATTTTCCCATGATGTCAAGCTTTGCTTTACTTTGCCACCATGGCCTTTTTTTTGCCTTTACCTCCCTTATCTCACCTCATTTGCTCACATCGTATATAGACTTGTTTCTACTGTATTATTGACTGTATGTTTGTTTTACTCCATGTGTAACTCTGTGTTGTTGTATGTGTCGAATTGCTTTGCTTTATCTTGGCCAGGTCGCAATTGTAAATGAGAACTTGTTCTCAACTTGCCTACCTGGTTAAATAAAGGTGAAATAAAATAAATAAATAAAAGCAAAGAGGCACTGAGTTTGAATGTAGGCCTTGAAATACATCCACATGTACACCTCCAAATGACTCAAATGATGTCAATTAGCCTATCAGAAGCTTCTGAAGCCATGACATAATTTTCTGAAATTTTCCAAGCTGTTTAAAGGCACACACAATTTAGTGTATGTAAACTTTTGACCCACTGGAATTGTGATACAGTGAATTTTAAGTGAAATAATCTGTCTGTAAACAATTGTTGGAAAAATTACTTGTGTCATGCACAAAGTGGATAGTAGTTTTGTAGAGTAGTTGAAAAACAAGTTTTAATGACTCCAACCTAAGTGTATGTAAACTACCGACTTCAACTGTAGTCACTTCCTTTTGTTCCTTCCTCAGGCATTATTGTTTCTGTTTCAGTGTCATGTCTGTGCGTTGTTTGTGTTTCTTGTTTTGTTTTCAGTTGCATTTCTTCATTAAAACACTCACTTCCTGGTCTTACTTCCCGACTCTCAGTGCACTCGTTACACAGAACAAATATTACAACAAGTATTGTGGTTAAACTCAAATATACTTATTGATAAACATTAGTTTAGGAGATTTAGAGTTTTTTTATAATCTTTGTAAATTATATAATAAATAGGACTGGTGGTGTAATGTTGCAAATGCAGCTAACAGAAATATATGGAAATGTCTCTTCATCCAAAATTGTGACTAGTTTCAGGAAACTGTGCTGGACATGCCAAGAGATGAGTTCGGATTGGTTTTCCATGTAGCCGGCTTCTGTCTATAACATGAGCTGCTCAGTATGAGTAATCCTTTCTAACACAGTTTTTTTAATGATATCACAATGAACTGCAAAAGTGTTGCTAATGCTCTCCAGTTTCTGGAGGACCAAGTTTTGAAATCAGTGGAATGCCCAGTGGAAGCACAGTATAATAGCTAAGGAGATGGAGAAAATTCTGGCGTTTGATTGCAAATATGCATATGGAGTTGAAAAGAAAACACACAGAAGGCTGTTGTACAAAACACCTGTCACCGGATTACATCTTTAAACTAAGGGCAACCATGGCATCCGTGACAGACAGGGTTGAAGCATTCATTCATGTATACGGGTAAAATAATCTAGCTAGCTACGTTTTCAGATATTATATGTTTCTAATTTAGTCAGAAAGTTGTTTTCATTGCAAGTTAAAGTGTACTTTTAGCTAGCTAGCTAATGTTAGCTGGCTGGCTTGCTAGCTAACATTACTTGTATGATCTGTGTAGTAATATTATTCATATATATATCAGAATGTAATTTGCATTGCTAAGTTAGTTATAGCCTAACATTAGATAGCAAAGCTAACATTGAACCTAGTTAGCTTTAGCTGCCAGCAGATTCACATAGTAGGAAAGTTATAAATTGGGATGATGGTTAATTGTTTTGCTAGCTAGCTAGTTACATGTCCAAAAAAATACTTTCACTGTACTGTTTACACCTTTTGTATCATGTGTATGTGAAAATTAAACTTTGATTTTATTTGATATAGTGTGTGTTTATCAGAGATTGTCATGTGAAGAAAAGTGTGTGTCAAGTTTTAAAATAGTCCTGCTTTTATTTCATCACATTCAGAACTGTAAGCTATTTTCTGTAATTAGCTCGCCATTAACTTGTAAGTAATGATCTTGTTGTGAGTTTATTTTCCTGTAATAATTCATAAAAATTAGCTAAAGTTAAGATGTTGTCAGCTGTGATATGGTCAATATTTGAACTGGTTAGCCAGCTAGCTTATCCTTAGCTAGCTAGCTAACAAGCTAGAAACTAACCAGAACATTGTTTAGAAAGTTGTTTTTAGTTGCCTGGTTTGCTAGATTGATATACAGTATACTAAATACATTTTTAACCAAATGGGTTTGTTGGTGTTAAACTACTCCAGTTATGTTATTTTGGACCCCCAGGCTGCTGATGTCATGCAGCCTGTCGTTTTTGTGTTTATACTTCTTCATAACGACAAGTTTGATGTCGGACAACAATAGAATGTTCATGATGTCACTGTGTGAAGTTGTTTAAAGTTTGCCACAAGCCACCTGGGAGACACACCAAACATGTGGAAGAAGGTGCTCTGGTCAGATGAAACCAAAATTGAACTTTTTGGCAACAATGCAAAATGTTATATTTGGTGTAAAAGCAACACAGCTGAACACACCATCCCCACTGTCAAACATGGTGGTGGCAGCATCATGGTTTGGGCCTGCTTTTCTTCAGCAGGGACAGGGAAGATGGTTAAAATTGATGGGAAGATGGATGGAGCCAAATACAGGACCATTCTGGAAGAAAACCTGATGGAGTCTGCAAAAGACCTGAGACTGGGACGGAGATTTGTCTTCCAACAAGACAATGATCCAAAACATAAAGCAAAATCTACAATGGAATGGTTCAAAAATAAACATATCCAGGTGTTAGAATGGCCAAGTCAAAGTCCAGACCTGAATCCAATCGAGAATCTGTGGAAAGAACTGAAAACTGCTGTTCACAAATGCTCTCCATCCAACCTCACTGAGCTCGAGCTGTTTTGCAAGGAGGAATGGGAAAAAATGTCAGTCTCTCGATGTGCAAAACTGATAGAGACATACCCCAAGCGACTTACAGCTGTAATCGCAGCAAAAGGTGGCGCTACGAAGTATTAACTTAAGGGGGCTGAATAATTTTGCACGCCCAATTTTTCAGTTTTTGATTTGTTAAAAAAGTTTGAAATATCCAATAAATGTCGTTCCACTTCATGATTATGTCCCACTTGTTGTTGATTCTTCACAAAAAAATACAGTTTTATATCTTTATGTTTGAAGCCTGAAATGTGGCAAAAGGTCGCAAAGTTCAAGGGGGCCGAATACTTTCGCAAGGCACTGTATATGGGGGATACAACCACCCTAACTCTGCATATTTTGCTGCGAAGAGACAAAATCATTAGATAATTTGTTTTGGTACTGTCCATATGTAGCTTGTTTTTGGTCGCAAGTTCAGGAAAGGCTGAAGAATTGTAACATTTACCTGGAGTTACCTCTGCAAATAGCAGTCCTGGGTGATATGAAAAGTCATAGTCAATTGATCAATATAATAATACTCGTAGCAAAAAAAATAATCTTTAATTTACAATCTGTAATCTATGAGACTGGAAAGGTTCATCACTTTTGTGAAATGTCACAGCACAGTTGAAAAATATATGGCAAATATAAATCAAAACTGAATGTTGTTCAGAGACACTGTAGATGGAAGGAGTTGAGGGGAGCTGAAGGGTGGGACTAAAAATAAAATAAAAACAAGATAACTAATGTAAAATATACTGTGTCCGTAAACTGTACATAGGTTCAGAACTTTTGTGAAATATCACAGTACAGTTGAAAAATAAATGGCAAATAGAAATCAAAACTGTATGATCTTCAGAGATAGATGTGAGGGGTTGAAGGATGGGATGGGACTAAAAACAAACAAAAGATAACTAATGTAAAATATACTGTGTCCATAAAGTGTATATAGTATGTATACATTTTAGTAAGATTGCGCCGACAGAGAGGGCTGCGGTGCTTCTAGCTCTTAGGAAACTTTGCATTATTCTGTTTTTTTTATATGTGTTATTTATTTTTGCCGTCACTAGCACATTAGAGGCTGCTGCCCAATATACATTGACTTGGAATCACTGGCCACTAAAATAATGTAACAGTAGTCACTTTATTAATGTTTACATATTTTGCATTACTCATCTCATATGTATATACTGTATTCTATCCTATTCTAATGTATCTTAGTCTATGCCGCTCTGACATTGCTTGCCCAAATGTTTATATATTTTTGATTTCATTCCTTTACTGTAGATTTGTTTGTATTGTTGTGAAATTGTTAGGTATTACTGTTAGATATTACTGCACTGTTAGAGCTAGAAACACAAGCAATAACATCTGCTAAACAGCTGTACTGTATGTGACAAATAAAATGTGATTTGATCTGATAAACTAAAAATAGAAGCCTAAGTGTTGTTGTCCATTACTCCAATTATGGGAGTTGTGGTAGGGTTAGGAGAAAATGATGAAAGAAAAATATATACAATATATATACAGTATATATATACTATATATATATTTGGTACCAGTAAAACATTTGGACACCTACTAATTCCAGGATTTTTCTTTAGTTTTACTATTTTCTACATTGTGGAATACTAGAGAAGACATCAAAACTATGGAATCATGTAGTAACCAAAAAAGTGTTAAACAAATCAAAATATATGTTATATTTGAGATTCTTCAAAGTAGCCACCCTTTGCCTTGATGACAGCTTTGCACACTCTTGGCATTCTCTCAACCAGCTTTATGGGGTAGTCACCTAGAATTCATTCATTTCAATTAACAGGTGCCTTGTTAAAAGTTAATTTGTCTAATTAATTTGCTTCTAAATGTGTTTGAGCCAATCAGTTGTGTTGTGACAATGTATGGGTGGTATACGGGTGGTATGCAGAAGATGGGTGGTATACAGAAGATAGCCCTATTTGGTAAAAGACCAAATCCATATAATGGCAAGAACAGCTCAAATAAGCAAAGAGAAACAACAATACATCATTACAATACATCACTTTAAGACATGAAGGGCTTTGAACGTTTCTTCAAGTGCAGTCGCAAAAACAATCAGGCGCTATGATAAAACTGACTCTCATGAGGACCGCCACAGGAAAGGAAGACCCTCTGCTGCAGAGGATAAGTTCAATAAAGTTAACTGCACCTCAGAAATTGCAGCCCATATAAATGCTTCACAGACTTCAAGCATCAGACACATCTTAAGATCAACTGTTCAGAGGAGACTGAATGAATCAGTCCTTCACGGTCAAATTTCTTTAAAGAAACCACTACTAAATGACACCAATAATAAGATGAGACTTGCTTGGGCCAAGAAACACGAGCAATGGACAATAGACTGGTGGAAATCTGTCCTTTGGTATGATGAGTCCAAATCTTAGATTTTTGGTTCTAACCGCTGTGTCTTTGTGAGACGCAAAGTAGGTGAACGGATGATCTCCCCATATGTGGTTCCCACCGTGAAGCATGGAGGAGGAGGTGTGATTGTGTGGGGCTGGTTTGCTGGTGACACTGTCAGTGATTTATTTAGAATTCAAGGCACACTTAAACAGCATGGCTACCACAGCATTCTGCAGCGATACTCCATCCCATCTGGTTTGCGCTTAGTGGGACTATAATTTGTTTTTCAACAGGACAATGACCCGAAACACACCTCCAGGCTGTGTGAGGACTATTTGAAGGAGAGTGATGGAGTGCTGCATCAAATGACCTGGCCTCCACAATCACCCAACCTCAACCCAATTGAAGTGGTTTGGGATGAGTTGGACTGCAGAGTGAAGGAAAAGCAGCCAACAAGTGATCAGCATATGTGGGAACTCCTTCAAGACTGTTGGAAAAGCATTCCTCATGAAGCTGGTTGAGAGAATGCCAAGAGTGTGCAAAGCTGTCATCAAGGCAAAGGGTGGGTACTTTGAAGAATCTCAAATCTCAAATATATTTTGAATTGTTTAACAGTTTTTTTTTGCTACTACATGATTCCGTATGTGTTTTTTCATTGTTTTGATGTCTTCACTATTATTCCGCAATGTAGAATATAGTAAAATAAAGAAAAACCCATATAAACCCATATAAATCCATATACATATATATATGTAATTAGAATTTTTAATGTAATGTCTTGCATGTTATTTTGGTATTAATACATATTAGTTTGCAAACAATGTCAAAAATGAATAATTGAGCTAATAAAAGCTGCATACAAACATGGTCTCTTTTTTTGCTTTCTTGAATAATGCAGCTCCTAAATGCAGATGTTTCAGCCTATCTCAGTGCTTTCTGTCGTGTTGGGGCAGCCAGAAGAAAATACAGAGCGTAAGGGTTGGTAATGTTCTCTAGTTACGCCGTGATTGGCTCAGTGTTCTGTCATTCATGGGGACACCACACCACCTCAACATTTACAGGGAGAGCTCGAAAATTCAAGCTAAATGGGTGCTACCACAGATTTACATTAGAAGTGCCCATCCAAAAAGGCTCAAGGTTATTGGCCACAGATAAAAGGATGTCAAATCACTTTATATCTACCGTAGCTTTGATTGATTGACTGATGTCAACATCATACTTTCAAAATCTTAGCTAGCAAGCTAGACAAGCAGTCATCATCATGAATCAAGTCAACAATCTACTGGCAAATCCTTTTCAACCCTTATCATACGCAGAGGAATGATAGATAAAATGTATTGGTGCTCATCAGCCATTGAACATAAACATTACACAAGTTGGAAATCATAAATTCAACAATGAGTGGTTTGGAAGTAATCAGTGGCTAACTGCAAGCGTTGCAAAGCAATCACTAACCTGCTATTCAGTGGAAACGTGTATGATTCAAGTCTGGAATTAAGAGTCTCTTTTCCAAGTTTGAAAGCAGAAACATTCACATGCAACACCATGGGCCAGAAAAGGTTGAATACATTGGCCATGGTGTCAATCCAGCATGAATTCTGCCACATTAAAAACAACTGGAAACTCAGAATTGGGAAATCTCAAACTTCAGTTAGTTTAAGACAACTGGGAACTCTGAAGTAAATGAGCTCCGACTGGGAAAATGCATTTTCAAAGGTCATACAACTCGGTATTCCATGTCGGGAATTCGGACCTCTTCTAGAGCTCCAACCAGAAGATCACTAATGTCATGATTCAACCTTGTTTTTTTCAGAGTTTCCCAGTTGTCTTGAAAGCACCATAAATCCAGAGAATGACAGACTTTGATGACAACGGTTGATGACAAAGGTTGCCCACGAGAAGGACAGCCGCACACCACCTTCCTGTTCAAGTGAGCACAGCACAACAAAGTGAGTCCAAAAATGTATTGTTTGTTGCTGCATAAATAATGTGCACTATGCCAGAGAGACACAGTGCAGTTGGAAAGTATTCAGACCCCTTGACCTTTTCCACATTTCGTTACGTTACATCCTTATTCTAAAATGGATTAAACTCTTCTTTTTTCCCTTCATCAATTTACCCACAATACCCCATAATGACAAATCAAAATGTTTTTTTAGACATTTTTGCAAAAGACGGATATATCACATTTACATAAGTATTCAGACCCTTTTCTCAGTACTTTGTTGAAGCACCTTTAGCAGAGATTACAGTCTTCTTGGGTATGAGGTTACTAGCCTGGCACACTTGTATATTTGGGGAGTTTCTCCCATTATTCTCTGCAGATCCTCTCAAGCTCTGTCAGGTTGGATGGGGAGCGTTGCTGCACAGCTATTTTCAGGCCTCTAGAGATGTTTGATCGGGTTCAAGTCTGGGCTCTGGTTACGACACTTAAGGACATTCAGAGACTTATCCCAAAGCTACTACTGCGTTGTTTTGGCTATGTGCTTAGGGTCTTTGTCCTGTTGGAAGATAAACCTTTGCCCCAGTCTGAGGTCCTGAGCGCTCTGGAGTAAGTTGTCATCAAGGATCTCTCTGTACATTGTTCCTTTCATCTTTCCCTTGATCCTGACAAGTCTCCCATTCCCTGCCACTGAAAAACAATCCCACAGCATGATGCTGCCACCACCATGCTTTCCTGTAGGGATGTTGCCAGGTTTCCTCCAGATGTGACGCTTGGCATTCAATCCAAAGAGTTCAATTTTGTTTTCATCAGACCTGAGAATCTTGTTTCTCATGGTCTGAGAGTTCTTTAGGTGTCTTTTGGCAACTCCAAGCGGGCTGTCATGTGCCTTTTTATTGATGTGTGGCTTCTGTCTGGCCACTCCACCATAAAGGCCTGATTGCTGGAGTGCTGCAGAGATTGTTGTCCTTCTGGAGGGTTCTTCCATCTCCACAGAGGAACTCTGGAGCTCTGTCAGAGTGACCATCGGGTTCTGGATCACCTCCCTGACCAAGGCCTTTCTCCCCAAATTGCTCAGTTTGGCGGCCAGCTCTAGGAATAATCTTGGTGGTCCGATCTTCTTCTATTTATGAATGATGGAGGCCACAGTGTTCCTGGGGACCTTTAATGCTGAATACATTGTTTGGAACCCTTCCCCAGATCTGTGCCTCGACATACGTCTAGGAGCTCTACAGATAATTAATTTGACCTCATGGCTTGGTTTTTGCTCTGACATGCACTGTCAACTGTGGGACCTTAGATAGACAGGCGTGTGCTTCTCCAAATCATGTCCAATAAATGTAATTTACCACATTTGGACTCCAATCAAGTTGTAGAAGCATCTCAAAGATGATCAATGGAAACAGAATACATTTGAGCTCCATTTCAAGTTTCTTATCAAAGGGTCTGAATACTTATGTAAATAAGGTATTTCTGTTCTTTTTTTATTTTTTTGCGAAAAAATCGAAAAAACATTTTCTTATTATGGGCTATTGTACACATTGGTCCAGAGCATACCGAACATGCTCAATTGGTGACATGTCTGGTGAGTATGCAGGCCATGAGAGAACTGGGACATTTTCAGCTTCCAGAAATTGTGTACAGATCCAGCATTATCATGCTGAAACATGAGATGATGGCGGTGGATGAATGGCATGACAATTGGGCCTCAGGATCTCATCAGTCTGTCTGTGCATTCAAATTGCCATTGATAAAATGCAATTGTGTTCATTGTCCTTAGCTTATGCCTGCCGATACCATAAGCCCACCGGCACCATGGGGCAATCTGTTCACAACGTTGACATCAGCCAAACCGCTCGCCCACAACTCCATAAACTCTGTTTGCCATCTGCCCAGTACAGTTGAAACCGGGATTCAGCCGTGAAGAGTGCACTTCTCCAGTGTGCCAGTGGCCATCGAAGTTGAGCATTTGCCAAGACCCCTCAAGACCCTGGTGAGGATGATGAGCACGCAGATGAGCTTCCCTGAGACAGTTTCTGACAGTTTGAGCAGAAATTCTTCAGTTGTGAAAACCCACAGTTTCATCAGCTGCCCGGGTGTTTGGTCTCAGACAATCCCGCATGTGGAGAAGCCAGAAGTGGAGGTCTTGGGCTGGTGTGGCTACACGTGGTCTGTGGTTGTGAGGCCGGTAGGACGCACTGCCAAATTATCTGAAAATCAAATAAAATGTTATTTGTCACAAATCAAATAAAAAAATCAAATAAAATGTTCTTTGTCACATGAGCCAAATACAACAGGTGCTTTCCTTACTGTGAAATGCTCCCTGACAATCCCTTAACCAACAATGCAGTTCAACATATACTGTAGGGACGCTACCCATCCCTTTAGCGGGATAATTGTCATCAACAACCGCTGAATTGCATAGCGCTACATTCAAATAATATTACTAAAAAACATTTATATTCATGAAATCACAAGTGCAATATTGCAAAACACAGCTTAGCCTTTTGTTAATCCAACTGTCGCCTCAGATTTTGAAAATATACTTTACAGCGAAAGCAATCCAAGCGTTTGTGTAAGTTTATCGATCGCTCGACAAAACGTTATGCACACTTAGCATCAAGTAGCTTGGTCACGAAAATCAGAAAAGCAATCAAATTAATCGTTTACCTTTGATGGTCTTCGGATGTTTTCACCCATCCAAAATACCTCCGTTTGTTTGGCGCGTTATGTTCAGAAATCCACAAGAAAGAGCGGTCACGACAACGCAGACGAAAATTCAAAATAATATCCGTAATGTCCACAGAAACATGTCAAACGGTTTTTATAATCAAACCTCAGGTTGTTTTTAAAATATATAATCGATAATATATCAACTGCAACTGTCTTTATCAGTAGGAGAGGGAGAGGCAATGGCTGCCCAAACTCTGTTGCGCAAGCAAAACTCATGCGAACACCTGATGCGATGTTATCTTTCTCGCTCATTTTTCAAACTAAAAGCCTGAAACTATGTCTGAAGACTATTGACACCTTTAGGAAGCGATATGAAAAATAATCTGGTTGATATCCCTTTAAATGGAGTAAAAGCAGGCTATGGAACATGGATTTTTCAAAATAGAAGCCACTTCCTGGTTTGATTTTCCTCAGGGTTTCGCCTGCAGTATCAGTTCTGTTATATTCACAGACAATATTTTGACAGTTCTGGAAACTTTAGAGTGTTTTCTATCCTAATCTGTCAATTATATGCATATTCTAGCATCTGATCCTGAGAAATAGTCTGTTTACTTTGGGAACGTTATTTTTCCAAACATAAAAATAATGTCCCCTAGCTTCAAGAGAGTTTATTCGGAAGACAACAGCTCTATAAATATTATTTTGTGGTGCCCCGACTCTCTAGTTAATTACATTTACATGATTAGCTCAATCAGGTAATATTAATTATTATTTTATAGAATCCTATGTCATATCACTTAATCTGGCATAGCCAAAGACACAACACCTTATACAGCTCGTTGAGTGCGGTTTGTGGTGGTAAATAGATGGCTACGAATAATATATTTGAGAACTCTCTTGGTAGATAGTGTGGTCTACAGCTTCTGATCAAATCAAATCAAATTTATTTATGTAGCCCGTCTTACATCAGCTGATATCTCAGTGCTGTACAGAAACCCAGCCTAAAACCCCAAACAGCAAGCAATGCAGGTGTAGAAGCACAGTGGCTAGCAAAAACTCCCTAGAAAGGCCAAAACCTAGGAAGAAACCCAGAGAGGAACCAGGCTATGAGGGGTGGCCAGTCCTCTTCTGGCTGTGCCGGTTGGAGATTATAACAGAACATGGCCAAGATGTTCAAATGTTCATAAATGACCAGCATGGTCAAATAATAATAATCACAGTAGTTGTCGAGGGTGCAGCAAGTCAGCACCTCAGGAGTAAATGTCAGTTGGCTTTTCATAGCCGATCATTAAGAGTATCTCTACCGCTCTTGCTGTCTCTAGAGAGTTGAAAACAGCAGGTCTGGGACAGGTAGCACATCCGGTGAACAGGTCAGGGTTCCATAGCTGCAGGCAGAACAGTTCAAACTGGAAACCACATATCCTGAGGCTGCATTCATTTAACAAGGCTAATCTGAAAACAAGACTCCCTAAATTGTATCAGCATATCAATTGCGCAACCAGGGCTGGTAAAACCTTGGATCATTGCTATTCTAACTTCCGCAACGCATATAAGGCCCTCCCCCGCCCTCCTTTCGGAAAAGCTGACCACGACTCCATTTTGTTGCTCCCTGCCTACAGACAGAAGCTAAAACAAGAAGCTCCCGCGCTCAGGTCTGTTCAACGCTGGTTCGACCAATCTGATTCCACGCTCCAAGACTGCTTCCATCACGTGGACTGGGATATGTTCCGCACTGCGTCCAACAACAACATTGACGAATACGCTGATTGGGTGAGCGAGTTCATTAGAAAGTGCATTGAAGATGTTGTTCCCATAGCAACGATTAAAACATTCCCAAACCAGAAACCGTGGATTGATGGCAGTATTCGCGTGAAACTGAAAGCGCGAACCACTGCTTTTAACCAGGGCAAGGTGACCGGAAACATGACCGAATACAAACAGTGTAGCTATTCCCTCCGCAAGGCAATCAAACAAGCTAACCGTCAGTATAGAGACAAAGTAGAGTCGCAATTCAACGGCTCAGACACAAGAGGTATGTGGCAGGGTCTACAGTCAATCATGGATTACAAAAAGAAAACCAGCCCCGTCGCGGACCAGGATGTCTTGCTCCCAGGCAGACTAAATAACTTTTTTGCCCGCTTTGAGGACAATACAGTGCCACTGACACGGCCCGCAACCAAAACATGCGGACTCTCCTTGACTGCAGCCGACGTGAGTAAAACATTTGAACGTGTTAACCCTCGCAAGGCTGCAGGCCCAGACGGCATCCCCAGCTGCGTCCTCAGAGCATGCACAGACCAGCTGGCTGGTGTGTTTACGGACATATTCAATCAATTCTTATCCCAGTCTGCTGTTCCTACATGCTTCAAGAGGGCCACCATTGTTCCTGTTCCCAAGAAAGCTAAGGTAGCTGAGCTAAATGACTACCACCCCGTAGCACTCACTTCCGTCATCATGAAGTGCTTTGAGAGACTAGTCAAGGACCATATCACCTCCACCCTACCTGACACCCTAGACCCACTCCAATTTGCTTACCGCCCAAATAGGTCCACAGACGATGCAATCTTAACCACACTGCACACTGCCCTAACCCATCTGGACAAGAGGAATACCTGTGTGAGAATGCTGTTCATCTACAACAGCTCAGCATTTAACACCATAGTCTGGGTCTCGACCCCGCCCTGTGCAACTGGGTACTGGACTTCCTGACGGGCCGCCCCCAGGTGGTGAGGGTAGGTAACAACATCTCCACCCCGCTGATCCTCTACACTGGGGCCCCACAAGGGTGCGTTCTGAGCCCTCTCCTGTACTTCCTGTTCACCCACGACTGCGTGGCCATGCACGCCTCTAACTCAATCATCAAGTTTGCGGACGACACTACAGTGGTAGGCTTGATTACCAACAACGACGAGACGGCCTACAGGGAGGAGATGAGGGCCCTCGAAGTGTGGTGTCAGGGAAATAACCTCACACTCAACGTCAACAAAACTAAGGAGATGATTGTGAACTTCAGGAAACAGCAGAGGGGACACCCCCTATCTACATCGATGGGACAGTAGTGGAGAGGGTAGTAAGTTTTAAGTTCCTCGGCGTACACATCACAGACAAACTGAATTGGTCCACCCACACAGACAGCATCGTGAAGAAGGCGCAGCAGCGCCTCTTCAACCTCAGGAGGCTGAAGAAATCCGGCTTGTCACCAAAAGCACTCACAAACTTCTACAGATGCACAATCGAGACCATCCTGTCGGGCTGTATCACCACCTGGTAAGGCAACTGCTCCGCCCACAACCGTAAGGCTCTCCAGAGGATATTGAGGTCTGCACAACTCATCACCGAGGGCAAACTACCTACCTTCCAGGACACCTACACCACCCGATGTCACAGGAAGGCCATAAAGATCATCAAGGACAACAATCACCCTGCTATCATCCAGAAGGCGAGGTCAGTACAGGTGCATCAAAGCAGGGACCGAGAGACTGAAAAACAGCTTCTATCTCAAGGCCATCAGACTGTTAAACAGCCACCACTAACATTGAGTGGCTGCTGCCAACACACTGACTCAACTCCAGCCACTTTAATAATGGGAATTGATGGAAATTGATGGAAAATACATCACTAGCCACTTTAAACAATGCTACCTAATATAATGTTTACATACCCTACATTATTAATATCATATGTATACGTATATACTGTACTCTATATCATCTACTGCATCTTTATGTAATACATGTATCACTAGCCACTTTAAACGATGTCACTTTGTTTACATACCCTACATTACTCATCTCATATGTATATACTGTACTCGATACCATCTACTGCATCTTGCCTATGCCGTTCTGTACCATCACTCATTCATATATATTTATGTACAAATCCTTTATCCCTTTACACTTGTGTGTATAAGGTAGTAGTTTTGGAATTGTTAGGTTAGATTACTCGTTGGTTATTACTGCATTGTCGGAACTAGAAGCACAAGCATTTCGCTACACTCGCATTAACATCTGCTAACCATGTGTATGTGACAAATAGATTTGATTTGATTTGATTTGAACTGGAGAAGCAGCACGGCCAGATGGACTGGGGACAGCAAGGAGTCATCATGCCAGGCATGGTCCTAGGGCTCAGGTCCTCCGAGAGAGAGAAAGAAAGGGAGAAAGAGAGAATTAGAGAGAGCATACTTAAATTCACACAGGACACCGGATAAGACAGGAGAAGTACTACAGATATAGCAAACTGACCCTAGCCCCCGACACATAAACTACTGCAGCATAAATACTGGAGGCAGAGACAGGAGGGGTCAGGAGACACTGTGGCCCATCCGATGATACCCCCGGACAGGGCCAAACAGGAAGGATATAACCCCACCAGCTTTTCCAAAGCACAGCCCCCACACCACTATAGGGATATCTTCAACCACCAACTTACCATCCTGAGACAAGGCCGAGTATAGCCCACAAAGATCTCCCCCACGGCACAAACCCAAGGAGGGTCGCCAACCCAGACAGGAAGATCACGTCAGTGACTCAACCCACTCAAGTGACGCACCCCTCCTAGGGACGGCATGGAAGAGCACCAGTAAGCCAGTGACTCAGCCCCTGTAATCGGGTTAGAGGCAGAGAATCTCAGTGGAGAGAGGGGAACCGGCCAGGCAGAGACAGCAAGGGTGGTTCGTTGCTCCGTTCACCTTCACACTCCTGGGCCAGACTACACTCAATCATATGACCCACTGAAGAGATGAGTCTTCAGTAAAGACTTAAAGGTTGAGACCGAGTCTGCGTCTCTCACATGGGTAGGCAGACCATTCCATAAAAATTGAGCTCTATTCGAGAAAGCCCTGCCTCCAGCTGTTTGCTTAGAAATTCTAGGGACAATTAGGAGGCCTGCGTCTTGTGACCGTAACGTACGTGTAGGTATGTACGGCAGGACCAAATCGGAAAGACAGGTAGGAGCAAACCCATGTAATGCTTTGTAGGTTAGCAGTAAAACCTTGAAATCAGCCCTTGCCTTAACAGGAAGGGAGGCTAGCACTGGAGTAATATGATCACATTTTTTGGATCTAGTCAGGATTCTAGCAGCCGTATTTAGCACTAACTGAAGTTTATTTAGTGCTTTATCCAGGTAGCCAGAAAGTAGAGCATTACAGTAGTCTAACCTAGAAGTAACAAAGGGATGAATACATTTTTCTGCATTATATTTGGACAGAAAGTGTCTGATTTTTGCAATGTTACGTAGATGGAAAAAAGCTGTCCTTGAAACAGTCTTGATATGTTCGTCAAAAGAGAGATCAGGGTCCAGAGCAACGCTGAGGTCCTTCACAGTTTTATTTGAGACAACTGTACAACCATCAAGATTATTTGTCAGATTCAACAGAAGATCTCTTTGTTTCTTGGGACCTAGAACAAGCATCTCTGTTTTGTCTGAGTTTAAAAGTAGAACGTTTGCAACCATCCACATCCTTATGTCTGAAACACAGGCTTCCAGGTAGGGCAATTTTGGGGCTTCACCATGTTTCATTAAAATGTACAGCTGTGTGTCATCCGCATAGCAGTGAAAGTTAACATTATGTTTTCGAATGACATCCCCAAGAAGTAAAATATATAGTGAAAACAATAGTGGTCCTAAAACGGAACCTCGAGGAACACTGACATTTACAGTTGATTTGTCAGAGGACAAACCATTCACAGAGACAAACGGATATCTTTCCGACAGATAAGATCTAAACCAGGCCAGAAATTCTCTGTGTAGACCAATTTGGGTTTCCAATCACTCCAAAAGAATGTGGTGATCGATAGTATCAAAAGCAGCACTAAGGTCTAGGAGCACGAGGACAGATGCAGAGCCTCGGTCTGACGCCATTAAAAGGTCATTTACCACCTTCACAAGTGCAGTCTCAGTGCTATGATGGGGTCTAAAACCAGACTGAAGCATTTCGTGCACATTGTTTGTCTTCAGGAAGGCAACAGATTTTTCTAACATTTTTGAGAGGAATGGAAGATTCGATATAGGTCAATAGTTTTTTATATTTTCTGGGTCAAGGTTTGGCTTTTTCAAGAGAGGCTTTATTACTGCCACTTTTAGTGAGTTTGGTACACATCCGATGGATAGAGAGCCGTTTATGTTCAACATAGGCGGGCCAAGCACAGGAAGCCGCTCTTTCAGTATTTTAGTTGGAATAGGGTCCAGTATGCAGCTTTAAGGTTTGGAGGCCATGATTATTTTCATCATTTTGTCAAGAGATATAGTACTAAAACACTTGAGTGTCTCTCTTGATCCTAGCTCCTGGCAGAGTTGTGCAGACTCAGGACAACTGAGCTTTGGAGGAATACGCAGATTTAAAGAGGAGTCCGTAATTTGCTTTCTAATGATCATGATTTTTTCCTCAAAGAAGTTCATGAATTTATTACTGCTGAAGTGAAAGCCATCCTCTCTTGGGGAATGCTGCTTTTTAGTTAGCTTTGCAATAGTATCAAAAATAAATTTGGGATTTCTTATTTTCCTCAATTAAGTTGGAAAAATAGGATGATCTAGCAGCAGTGAGGGCTCTTTGATACTGCACTCTTTGATACTACTGTCTTTCCAAACTAGTCGGAAGACTTCCAGTTTGGTGTGGCGCCATTTCCGTTCCAATTTTCTGGAAGCTTGCTTCAGAGCTCGGGTATTTTCTGTATACCAGGGAGCTAGTTTCTTATGACAAATGTTTTTAGTTTTTAGGGGTGCAACTGCATCTAGGTTATTGCGCAAGGTTAAGTTGAGTTCCTCAGTTAGGTGGTTAACTTATTTTTGTCCTCTGACGTCCTTGGGTAGGCTGAGGGAGTCTGGAAGGGCATCAAGGAATCATTGCGTTGTCTGAGAATTTATAGCACGACTTTTGATGCTCCTTGGTTGGGGTCTGAGCAGATTATTTGTTGCGATTGCAAACGTAATAAAATGGTGGTCCGATAGTCCAGGATTATGAGGAAAAACATTAAGATCCACAACATTTATTCCATGGGACAAAACTAGGTCCAGAGCATGACTGTGACAGTGAGTAGGTCCAGAGACATGTTGGACAAAACCAACTGAGTCGATGATGGCTCCGAAAGCCTTCTGGAGTGGGCCTGTGGACTTTTCCATGTGAATATTAAAATCACCAAAAATGTGAATATTATCTGCTATGACTACAAGGTCCGATAGGAATTCAAGGAACTCAGTGAGGAACTCTGTATATGGCCCAGGAGGCCTGTAAACAGTAGCTATAAAAAGTGATTGAGTAGGCTGCATAGATTTCATGACGAGAAGCTCAAAACACTAAAATGAATTTTTTTTTTGTAAATTGAAATTTGCTATCGTAAATGTTAGCAACACCTCCGCCTTTGCGGGATGCACGGGGGATATGGTCACTAGTGTAACCAGGAGGTGAGGCCTCATTTAACATAATAAATTCATCAGGCTTAAGCCATGTTTCAGTGTAGGCCAATCACATCAAGATTATGATCAGTGATTAGTTCATTGACTATAACTGCCTTTGAAGTGAGGGATCTAACATTAAGTAGCCCTATTTTGAGATGTGAGGTATCACGATCTCTTTCAATAATGGCAGGAATGGAGGAGGTCTTTATCCTAGTGAGATTGCTAAGGCGTACACCGCCATGTTTAGTTTTGCCCAACCTAGGTCAAGGCACAGACACAGTCTCAATGGTGATAGCTGAGCTGACTACACTTACTGTGCTAGTGGCAGACTCCACTAAGCTGGCAGGCTGGCTAACAGCCTGCGGCCTGGCCTGCAACCTATTTCATTGTGGAGCTAGGGGAGTTAGAGCCCTGTCTGTGTTGGTAGATAAGATGAGAGCACCCCTCCAATTAGGATGGAGTCCGTCACTCCTCAGCAGGCCAGGCTTGGTCCTGTTTGTGGGTGAGCCCCAGAAAGAGGGCCAATTATCTCAATTTTTTTTTTAGGAGGGGCAGAAAACAACCAGCGATTGAGTTGTGAGACTCTGCTGTAGAGCTCATCACTCCCCCTAATTGGGAGGGGGCCAGAGACAATTACTCGATGCCGGCACATTTTTCAAGCTGATTTACATGCTGAAGCTATGTTGCGCTTGGTGACGTCTGACAGTTTCATCCTAACATCGTTGGTGCCGACGTGGATAACAATATCTCTATACTCTCTACACTCGCCAGTTTTAGCTTTAGCCAGCACCATCTTCAGATTAGCCTTAACGTCAGTAGCCCTGCCCCCTGGTAAACAGTGTATGATCGCTGGATGATTAGTTTAAAGTCTAATACTGCGGGTAATGGAGTCGCCAATGACTAGGGTTTTCAATTTGTCAGAGCTGATGGTGGGAGGCTTCGGCGTCTCAGACCCCATAACGGGAGGAGTAGAGACCAGAGAAGGCTCCGTCTGGCTGCAGGGACCGTGCGAGGGGGATTTATACTAACGTTACTATCTGTACTTACTGGTGGCACAGATGCTGTTTCATCCTGTCGTGTCTTTGGCTATGCCGGATTAAGTGATATGACATGCTTTTCTATAAAATAATTTCTCCGTAATTAAAATTACCTGATTGAGCTAATCATGTAAATGTAATTAACTAGAGAGTCGGGCACCACAAAATAATATTTATAGAGCTGTTATCTTCCGAATAAACTCTTAAAGACCTAGTAATATTTTACATCAATAGCAGTCAATATTTATCGTCATCTTAATTCGGTCTCATCTGAAAGTTGTAAATTCTTAGTTATCTGCACGAACCCTGGCAAACAAGTTGAATCAGCAATACAAAATTGGTTTAATTATTTATTTACTAAATACCTAACTAATCACACAGAATTACACATACACATAATTAAATCATAACTTGATTACAAATGACGTCATAAAGGAAAACGTCCCTAG
Source organism: Oncorhynchus clarkii lewisi (assembly GCF_045791955.1). Lineage (NCBI taxonomy): Eukaryota > Metazoa > Chordata > Actinopteri > Salmoniformes > Salmonidae > Oncorhynchus > Oncorhynchus clarkii. The sequence continues at coordinate 15,903,403 of NC_092158.1, read as the reverse complement.
CGGGCGGAACAGATATGACAGCTTGTTACACAAAAGAAAAGGAACAAAGGGCGAAGCTGTTCTATCGTAAATACAGTATCTTATGCATTCTAAATTACCGGCCATTTGGAAAAGGACAATGCAATAAATATTTACAATGAGCTGTGCTTCGGTAGGTTGGTGGTAGATGGAAGGCCTTGTTGCCCAACCCGAGTCCTTCGTCCTTTGAAGAATGTCTCTGCTGGTAAATTGGATATGTTGTAGTAACGTCGTTGCTTGGTAGACGGGATACTCTGTCTGTTCCTTCCTAACCCTCGTTTGCAGCGGCTGTTGTTAACTCAATGGCTAGGAGGTATCACTTCTGTAGTGAATAAGAGTTCAAAGTTCATATTCATACCATTCGCAACCAACGTTCACGCTGATGCTGGCTTCGTTCTGTAGTTATTATCTGAACCATTCTGACATTGGACCGTTGTCCTCACGTCCTCGGAACAGGAGGTTATATTGTCGTCAAGGGCTTATATAGGAAGGGAGAGGAGGACGTGTTTGAAAGGTTTTATAGCCCATGTCCCTTCACAGGGGTGGGCCACTGATTGAGCAGAGCCCTATCTTATGAAAACCCAAATCTCACATTTTAGAAGCTAAAATCACATTTCATCCCATCACGAATAATTTCCTATTCAAACATTTAAATTGAACAACAATTCCATGTGAATCCGATAACTCTGATGTGTAGACTTTCCACTGTAGAGTTTATGTCATCTTATCATTGATGAGAATGTCTCAGATGACAACCAAACTGACATCATATTCATTAAGTACCACCGCATATGTTCAATTGGTCAGATTACCAGAATATAGTTCATTTCCCCCCACCTGCTGATGTTCCCAAAATCTCTATGTTAACCAAGGGTTTTGCAAACGTAACATCAGTAGGGGAAAGGGGGGGAAGAGGTATTTATGACTGTCATTAACCTACCCCCAGGCCAACGTCATGACTATCCTTTCCTACACTGAAATTACCCTTGCCTAACGATTGCATCTGAAGCTGTGTTTGCAGCACAGCTATCCTCACCGTAAGGCGTTCATTCTCCTGTATATTATGAGTACAGCGACTGCAATTAGAAGGCATCATGTTAATGTTACTACTTAGCTTCGGCTGTTGGAGGTCCTGACGAACCACGTCCAGATAAAGCATCATGTTAATGTTACTACTTAGCTTCGGCTGTTGGAGGTCCTGACGAACCACGTCCAGATAAAGCATCATGTTAATGTTACTACTTAGCTTTGGTTGTTGGAGGTCCTGACGAACCACGTCCAGATAAAGCGTTCGAAGTGAAAAAGTTGAATGAAAAAAAAGTTGAGTGAGGGAAAAACTAAAAATATAAACGGTAATTAAAAAGTAAAAACCGTAAAGTGGTCAGGTAGCAAAGTAAGGTTGGCAACAAAACGCACAGCAACACGTAAACAAGTCGTGACCGGAAATTACGAAAAAAGGTCAGATTGGGTATTCTACCTCAGGCGAGCAATACCTCAAGACTTATTTAATATTAGACATCGCGCAATAGCAGTTGTTGACAAATAGACACAAACCCCCGCCCCTTGTCTTACCAGACATAGCTGCTCTGTCCTGCCATTGCCAGCCAGCTCTATATTATCCGTGTCGTCGTTTAACCACATCTCGGTGAAACACAAGATATTACAGTTTTTAATGTCCCTCTGGTAGGATAGTCTTAATCGTAGATTGTCCAGTTTGTTTTTCAATGAGTGCACATTGGCCAATAATACTCGTAGGCAAATTCTTAGAAGGCATCCAAAAGATGTTGGAGGCCGGATTATTATAGGGAAATTAACATTCAATCGTCTGGTAACAGCTCTGGTGGACATTCCTGCAGTCAGCATGCCAATTGCATGGCTCCCTCAAAACTTGAGACATCTGTGGCATTGTGTTGTGTGACAAAACTGCACATTTTAGAGTGGCTTTTTATCACCCCCAGCACAAGGTGCACCTGTGTAATGATAATGCTGTTTAATCAGTTTCTTGATATGCCACACCTGTCAGGTGGGATGTATTAGCTTGGCATAAGAGAAATTCTCACTAACATGGATGTAAACAAGTAATGCAAATGGGTTTCTGAGATTTTATTACTACACAGATTATACCTGTAATGTTAGCTAGCAAGCCAGCCATCTAACGTCAGCAAGCTAACAGTACGTTTTAACTTTTTTTTTATACATGTCGCTAGCTAGCAAAAGAATGAACCATAATCCCAATCCCATGGAGTATTAGCAATACAAACCGATTGTCATAGCTAGAGAAAGTTAACCAAATAAGTTCAATGTTAGCTAATTAACTGGCTCACATTAGGCTATAACTAGTGCAAATGGCTTTCTGAGATAATATTACTATAAATATCATACATGTAATGTTAGCTAGTGAGCCAGCCACCTAACGTCAGCTTTAATTGCAATGAAAACAACTTTCTGACAAAATTAGAAACGTATAATATCTGAAACTGTAGCTAGACTCTTACCCATATACATGGATAAACGCTTCACGGCAAACTGCTTCACGGCAGACTGCAACTTTGTGTCAAATCGCTCTGGTTCACATCGTCTGATTCATTTTCAGAGTCAGAGAGAGTCAGGATGGTACAGTTTGATCGTCCTCCTGAATGCAGTTCATCACAACTTTTTCCCACAGACCTTTTTTAATAGCGTCTGATAAATTCAGGGCAGCAATGTTATTGAGAGCAGTAGCAACACATTTGCAGTTCTCCATGGCTGACGTTAAATATATATTTTTAACTGCAATAGAAAGGATTATCTACACATAACGAGTTAAAATAGACAGAAGACGCTACACGGCAGACCAATCCGAAAGTCATCTCTCGGCATGTCCAGCCCATTCATTATCTCAGCCTATCATGGCTAGCAGGAAGGTTCCTGCCTTTTCTGTGGCTAAACTAACTAGGCTTGTAATTTAACAACTTTATTCGTATTTACAGATGGCATTCAAGTTTGTTATTAACGTAAATGAAAGTTCAAATGTTCAAGAAGGAATTTCTGCCAAAACACGTATATTGATATAACATAAAAATAAAGTTCAGGCCTCCCGGGTGGCGCAGTGGTTAAGGGCGCTGTCTGTACTGCAGCGCCAGCTGTGCCATCAGAGTCCCTGGGTTCGCGCCCTGGAGGTCCGTGGGGCGACGCACAATTGGCCTAGCGTCACCCGGGTTAGGGAGGGCTTGGTCGGTAGGGGTGTCCTTGTCTCATCGCGCACCAGCGACTCCTGGGCGCAGTGTGCGCTAGCCAAGGTGGCCAGGTGCACGGTGTTTCCTCCGGCGCATTGGTGCTGCTGGCTTCCGGGTTGGATGCGCGCTGTGTTAAGAAGCAGTTGGTTGGGTTGTGTATCGGAGGATTTCAACCTTCGTCTCTCCTGAGCCCGTACGGGAGTTGTAGCGATGAGACAAGATAGTAGCTACTACAACAATTGGATACCACGAAAAAGGGCTACATTTTTTTTTATTTTTTAATAAAAAATAAAAACAAATAAAGTTAAAACGCCTCTCCCGTGAAGTCGTGACATGCGATATACGCCTAGTTTCCTGAAACTAGTCACAAATGTGTACGCAAAATTTGTGAAAAATACAAGAAGCAATTGTTTTGCTCATAACATATAGCCAACAATGGCTTGAATACCAAAGGGGAAACTAAGGTATAGCATGAACGTTGGAGCAATGCAGAGGATGATATCAAAGGAACTGTAAGGATTCTCACACTAATGTGTTGCTGGCAGAATGGATGCCTGCATGGTATGAACGCTGGAATCTTAATTGGGTTGTCATTGATTGTGTCTAACACCCCATCCCAGTGTTGAGTTTGATCTGAAAGCAATGGAATAATGTTAGAATCAAAGGCTCCCACAGTTGCAGATATCACAGAGCACTAAGCACCTCCCTACATTTCCTCCCTGCGTCTCCTCCTTCCTGAGCCTCCTCCTAAGACAGACCGTCAGAGACCATACGTCTCCTCCTCCCTGTGCCTCCTCTCTGTGTCTTCTCCTCTCTGAGCCTCCTTCTGAGACACTCTCAGTGACCATACGTCTCCTCCTCCCTGAGCTTCCTCCCTGCATCTCCTCCTTCCTGAGCCTCCTCCTTAGACAGACCCTCAGACACCATATGTCTCCTGCTCCCTGAGCCTCCTCCCTGTGTCTCCTCCTCCCTGAGCCTCCTCTTAGACAGATTCTCATTTTACATGACTGTCTAATTGTTGTCATGATTAACTTCCCTTTGTAGTAGAGGGAGGGGAGACACTGTCATTAATGATGCAAGTAAGTGGAAGTAACAAGTAACAGTGAAGGTGTTGAAAGGAGGTTTTAAAAGTGCTATCTAGAACCCAAAGGGGTTCTTCGGCTGTCCCCATAAGAGAACCCTTTGGAGGGGCTGGGTAGTAGCCTAGCGGTTAAGAGGTTGGGTTAAGAGGTTTGGGCTAGTAACTGAAACGTTGCTGGTTCAAATCCCTGAGCTGAGGAGGTGAAATATGTTGGTGTGCCCTTGAGCAAGACAATTAACCCTAATTGGTCTGGATAAGAGCGTTTGGTTCCAGGTAGAACCCTTTGGGGTTTGATTTAGAACTGCTTCCACAGAGGGTTCTACTGTACATGGAACCCAAAAGGGTTCTACCTGGAACCAAAAAGGGTTCTCCAATGGGGAAAGCCTGAGAACCGTTTCTATGTGTACCTAGCTGAAGTAACAGTGATGATGGGAAAATGAGGTTTTAATGATAACTAGCTGAAGCATCAATACAATAAGAGAAAATTGTAGCCTGGTTCTTGCAGATCTGTTTGTGCTCGTATCTATTCCATTGCTGTCATGGTCAAGCAAAACATGTTTAGTAAAAAGCTGAGCTGACACCACCCAAAAATGTTTTTAGATGTGCAAACTAACAACTTAAAGAAAACAACATTCTTTTTAGTATTTTTTTTTGTCCACTGTTGATACAGTCCCAAAATGTTTTGCATGTCAGCAGTCAAGTTTTCAAGATATAGGATTTTCAAGAAGCAAAGTGTCATTTACCAAGTGACAAAGAACATAAAAAATAAATAGATTTAAATAGATTTTTTCTTGAATGAGTGTGATCCCCTCAGCAGCAGGACTTTCACTAACTATCACTCTTACTTCAGTGGTGTGCTAAGTGGTAAGCGCTGGGCATAGAGGTTTATGCTTGTGTATTAATGTAGTGGGGATTAGATGATGGCCCCTTAGGGTCACAGCTAGGTTGTGTTATCAGCCTGTAGATGCTAGGTGACTGTTGGAGACCCAGGGGACTGAGGGGAGGGAGCCAGAGTCTGGGAGCGATGCCTGGAGTGCTAAGCGGTGCCTGGAGCCCACGGCACTGTTTCTCTCACTCGAGACAAGTCTACATCGACAGTGCTCAGCCAAAGACATACTCAACCAACCTCAGGGTGCATCCCAAATGGCACGTATTTTGACTAGGACCCAGATTCACTAATATAGGGAATAGGGTGACATTTGGGACATACCCTCAGCCTCATGGAACAGTGATAGCTCATCACTCAAACACAGGGCTGGGAGTCACTCAAACAAAATGGTTCGATTCCGGCTGTATCCCGACCGGCCGTGATTGAGAGTCCCATAGGGCGGCGCATAATTGGCCCAGCATCGTCCGGGTTAGGGTTTGCCTGGGGTAGGCCGTCATTGTAAATAAGAATTTGTTCTTAACTTCTGGATTTTTTTCTCATTTTGTCTGTCATAGCTGAAGTGTATCTATGATGAAAATTACAGGCCTCTCTCATCTTTTTAAGTGGGAGAACTTGCACAATTGGTGGCTGACTAAATACTTATTTGCCCCACTGTAACTATTTACCCTGCTATTTAGCTGAATAATGAGAGAGAGTGATTCCGATGATTACAGCGCTTTTGGAGATTGTGCTCATTTAACACGGTCAGAGATAGCAGATGCTATTTATTAGAGGTGTGCCTAGTAGTCAGACAAAACGAATATCATAACAGATATGGGCAATTTTCTAGATACGATTATGATTCAAGTATTTTTTGTAATTATCCGTGATCAGAGAAAATTATATTTTCAGGTGCCAGCAAGCATCATTCTCATGTCAGTCAGTCAAGTGAGGTACTACGTGCTCTAAATAACTCAACTGGCTAGTTTGCCTGTCTGTAAAGAGAAGGGTGGGCTGTACGTTGATCCTGCTGCTCTGATTGGATATAGTGAAGCTGTATATCTCTGTTCACTTCCTTCATAATTTCACCCAGTCACTTTCACTTCTCTGTTAAGGTCTTATCATTCAGACTGCTGCAGCCTCCTGTTAGCTTGCTACTATGATAAATCACATGGCAAGGATGTTTGCTGTCAAGCTATCAATGTACATAATATCTAACAAGCGGGGCGATGGTAGGGAAAAAATATGAAACGCCGACTCTGACTGATAGCAAATTTGTCTGCCCACTGCAAGTTGAGGACACACAGACACAGGTCAGAAAAATACACAGACACAGGTCAGATAAATACACAGACACAGGTCAGACACACACGGACACAGGTCAGATAAACACACAGGTCAGATAAACACACCCCTCCATGGCTCCTAATCTGCAGTTTGTTGTGTCTATAAACATCTACTTAGGCATATTACAACTTCTCAGTTTTTTCCCTTCACGAATGTCATCTGATTCGACAATCAACTGTCAATTTAGGGATACGATTACAAATATGGCCATGTCGGCACACTCCTACTATTCATTCAAACATGAATTCATTCTCTGTCTCTCTGTGTGTGTGTGTGTGTGTGTGTGTGTGTGTATGTGTGTGTGTGTGTGTGTGTGTGTGTGTGTGTGTGTGTGTGTGTGTGTGTGTGTGTGCGTGTGCGTGTGGGAATGCTTCAGGTTGGTTATCATCTTGTTTGATCAGTTTGTTATTTAAGTCTCTCTATTCTGACTGTGAATGGTTCATCTCGACTGTTTGATCATGTCGGTGTACGTAAGTTTCTGGGTATCTAGATGGCTTGATTTATTGTTAAAGTGATTAAAGTGTAAAACAGATAAGGTGTTGTGTTTCATCCCACGTAGCATCACATTGGTATAATCATTTGGGTAAATTCAAAATCCTTAATTCCAAAGTGAAATGGGATGATTTTCTTGATCTGAGGACTTCAGAGCTCATATGAATGGAATATTATATTGCCTTAAATGTCTGTTTAATTTACAGAGATAATGTAATGTTTGCTCATTCATGATTGTATCATTGCTCATTCGACCACACACACACTAATGCAGGCATGGACGCACACACATGCACAAACACACACATCCTCGTGGGGACCAAAAATGTATTTCCATTTAAAATCCTATTTTCCCTAACACCTAACCTAACCCTAACCTTAGCCCGTAAACCAAACCCTAAACCTAACTCATAAGCCTAACCCTAAATCTAACCCCTAAATTTAAAATAATCTTTGTCTTTAATTGGGACTTGGGAATTTTCCTTGTTTTACTATCCTTGTGGGGAATTTGGAGGATTTTAGGTCACCATAAGAATAGAAGAACCCCCCCCCCACTCACACACACACACACACACACACACACACACACACACACACACACACACACACACACACACACACACACACACACTTCACACACACACACACACACACACACACACACACACACACACACACACACACACACACACTTCACACACACACACACACACACTCTCTCTCTCTCTTTCACCAACAAGATATCACAGTCTGACTTCATTCCCAAATGTCCTTGGACAAACATATATTTTTTTACAAATAAATTAATCTTTCATGTTCCGACGTTCTGTGACAATCATGTTAAATTGTGGCACACAGAAACTACTCTATGGTTAAGTTTTAATTCTGACTGAATCATTCAGATAATGAGTAAGGTTTGGGTTAGGGTTCAAATAGAAAAACAATTGCATGGTTGAGTTTAGCCATTCATTCCGACTGGGCTTGCTAAATCATTGTGGACAGATAGTGAAGTGGTCTAAGCCGCTAGTTCCTGCACCGTAGACCTGCACCGTAGACTGCACGTCCAAGGCCAGTGTGTGGCCGGTTTTGACAGCGTCTCCCAAAACGTTGAATTTCGCCTTCAATCTAGTGTGATCTCTCCCCCCACATTCTCCTCACACGCTCCAGAGGGTGCCATAATTGAATAAAAAATGTCTATATCGATCTATAAAGTTGCCAATGATGGTTTGCTGACACAAAGTGTCAGGAGAGTATTCACCTGGGCTTCACCCTGGGAGCGGGTGTCACATTACTGTAAAGTGTTCTCCAATTTCAGTACTGTGGGATCCTCTTACTGCTTAGAGGGAATGGGTGAGAATCAGTGAACTGGTGAAGCTTGAAGGACCAAACCCTGATGATGCAGCTGACTGGCCTCTGTCCAGAGTCAGACCCATGCAACACACACACACACCTGACTAACTCAACGCTGCCTTTCTGTCCAGGCATCTAGCCCATCTCTGTCAAGGCATCTAGCCCATCTCTGTCAAGGCTTCTAGCTCATCACTGTCCAGGCTTCTAGCTCATCACTGTCCAGGCTTCTAGCTCATCACTGTCCAGGCTTCTAGCTCATCACTGTCCAGGAATCTAGCCCATCTCTGTCCAGGCTTCTAGCTCATCACTGTCCAGGCTTCTAGCTCATCACTGTCCAGGCTTCTAGCTCATCACTGTCCAGGCTTCTAGCTCATCACTGTCCAGGCTTCTAGCTCATCACTGTCCAGGCTTCTAGCTCATCACTGTCCAGGCTTCTAGCCCATCACTGTCCAGGCTTCTATCTCATCACTGTCCAGGCATCTAGCCCATCTCTGTCAAGGCATCTAGCCCATCACTGTCCAGGCTTCTAGCTCATCACTGTCCAGGCATCTAGCCCATCTCTGTCAAGGCATCTAGCCCATCACTGTCCAGGCTTCTAGCTCATCACTGTCCAGGCATCTAGCCCATCTTTGCAGTGCAGTGAACCAATAAGTGAAAGTCAGCTCAGCAGCCAAGTAACCTGTTTGGTTACAAGTCAGTATTCGACATCCATCCATGTCTCAGGACGTTGGGAGATGAAAACTGGAAACTGGCCACTAGGGGCAACAGTGAGCGCTGTTAACATCAATTAGGTACCTTACTAGGGTTTTGCATACAGGGATGGGTATAAGCATCTGCCTCTGATTCCAAAGATTGCAAGTTCGAGTCCAGCGATAGATAGTTGTTTTTGATATTTTTGTTTTCAGCCTATCCCAAACCTTAACTTTTACCTTCACCATTTGGAGTTAAGGCCCAACCTTAACATTTCGTAGTTAATGCCTAAACTTAACCCTAACCTTAAACATTCAGAGTTAATGCCTAAACTTAACAGAAACCTTAAACATTCAGCATTATTGCCTAAACTTAACCTTAAACACTTTGAAATCTGATGTTTGGAACAAACTGAAAATATGATGTTTTGATAAACATGGATGAATGTCTAATTATGAAGTGAGACTGTGAGAGCTAGATGACCTGGTCCAAAGTTTTAAAACAAAGTTTTTTTCTCACCTCCACAAACAACAACAACAATGGAAAAAAACAAGTGTTTACTTTGACCTCTGTCAAAAAAGACCAGAGACTGGGTATAGAGGACACGGAACAATAATGGTGTATCTCACCTTTCATTTGTCAAAGTATGTGGACATTAATTGACTCGTTTTCCATAATTTAGATGTCCCTGAGTTCCAATAGCAGTCACACAACACGGAAATGAACTACAGAGTATATCACAGACTTCCCAAAATGGTGGCTGTGAGCCCAAAAAAAGTGCCCCCAGTGTATCAGACAGTCATTTATTTGGCGTTGTTCTTAGCAGCATTGGCTTTACTTGGCTATTTGTGTACATCATCATGTGTTCTTGAGTGAGTCATTGTTGCTTTTCGACTGCTTTGCTTTTGTTTGTAATGCAAGGGTAAAGTTGAATGAATAGAATAATGAATGGTTGTCCCTGGCCGCACCAGATGAGTGAATCACAGGACCCATCAATAATTCCCACTCCACACCTTCTGTTAATGTTGGAAAGCAATTAATTAGAACCAACTCAATATTACCTACTGTAATATTTTGTACACTCAGTGTATATATCCATGTGCTTGGCTTGGCTAATGGGAAGTTGTAATTATAAAATGCAAAGAGAGAGGGAGTGAGAAAGAAAAAGAAGATTCCTTTTAGCCAGTGTCTTTTTTTCTATCCTTACCGACTTGACAGACAGACGGCGGGGCTGGAAGGTGTACTTGTTAAGAAGGACATAGATGGCCAGTCAGTCCACACAGTAGCCAGCCGTACAGATAAGGGGGAATTGGAAGGGATTCAGAAAGCCTGGGAAATAAGAAATGATATCAGCTTGAATGTTCTGTCGCGTGATAAGAGGTTCATCATTCTGGCATTTTAAGGCTTTTTTTCCAGGTGTGTCTCTTTACCTGAGGGGACTTTGTTTCTTCGGGGACAGTCCATCCCCAGCTCCTAATCGCCAGGCCAGAGGGAATGAAATGGCTTTTTATGGTATGGGAGAGCAGGAGCAGGCTATTCTATAGCTATATCGTTGCTGGCGTGGACGTCTGTGAGGGGTAATGTTTTGTAAGATTACAGATTTGTTCTGTCTGATTGCATTGCACCGTAAACAAGGGAAATGAAGAGTGGGAGAAAAAATTATAATTCAAAGACAAAGAGGATAAAGAAGGTATTGACTGAAATCTCAGACACAAACACACATGCACGCACGCACATGCAGACACGCACTTCCTCACAGACACTCACACAGATTCACACAAACACACACAAACACACACACGGTTACGACATTAAAGGCCTCACAGCACGTCTGCACATTAAAAACAAAGACCAGATAAATGATGGGGATAGAATGCTGAATCCTTGGCGAAGAGATGGTAGCTGGATCAGAGAGCCTGTCAGTGAGCGAGCTACAGTACATGGACCAACTGCCTCCTGAAATCCTAGAAGCCTCAGGAGAACAAAGGAACTAGAAAAGAAATAAGCTCATCATTTCACCTTGAATGCATTTTATCAGGCTTCTTATCACGGGTCCTTCTCTCCCTCACTCTCACCTTCTCTCTTGCTCTCTTCCTCTCTCTATTGCTTTCTCTCTCAATTCCTCTCTCCCTGTCTATCTCTCTCCCCCTTTCTTTCCCTCTACCTCTCTGTGAGCAGCGCTGGCTGTTTGTCACTGAGGGGACAATGTGGGCTGTCACAGCGTGAGTGGTGCCCACTGGAGCCTGACTGTCTGATTGTCAAAGCCTGTGGAAAAACAAAGCCCTTACACTGGAAAAACACTGGCCTGTCAGACATGCACTGTATGGAGCATCTACACAGCATTCCACAAGGACACTGGCGTAGTGGAAACCCCCACAGCCCCTGCAAGGCTCTGGGGGCCCATGCACCCGTAATCTCAAACCTATGTCTAAGTGTTATATATTGTTTTAATAAATCATTTTTACAATAACCCACCTTTTTCATGTCCACATATAGTAAGTGAAGTGTTTGTGTTGTCCAATCTACATGGTAGTAGGTGACTCAGATAGACGATGTATAGTATATATAGTTGTCAAGCATCTAGTTAGCCCATTTCGTTCAGCCCAAAAGTTATGTGAATCAGGTCGGACTCGGATGGAATGAATGCATTGTTCAAGATGGATAAACAAAAGGCAAAACCAAGTGGTACAAAAAAACACATCAAGAAAAGCTGATCAAGCTCGTGACAAATTACCGAAGATAACCACATGAGCAAAGCTACAACCTTGGCAGGTGGAAGCTAGTAGGCCTTATGCAGCAGCTAACGCTAGCAGCCTCCCAGTCCCGACAGAGACATCACTGCCCCGGCCCAGCCATGACAGTTGCCTTGCTTCTCCTCTTCTTCCACCCCTCGAGAATAGTGACAGTTCCTCTAGTGAGTGTGCTGACCCTCCTTCTCTTCTCCTCCTCCTCTCCCAGAAAACCAAGCTGATGACTGCCAGAGACCCAGTGGCACTCATGAGAATGACCCCGCCTTCTGTGAACCCTGGTAAGCTTACGAGTGACAAGACGGATAGCCCCAACAGCATGGAGTCCGAGTTCAAACGTTTAATATAAATACCAGCTAAATACTGTATACAGTGAGGGAAAAAAGTATTTGATCCCCTGCTGATTTTGATGTTTGCCCACTGACAAAGAAATGATCAGTCTATAATGTTAATGGTAGGTTTATTTGAACAGTGAGAGACAGAATAACAACAAAAAAATCCTGAAAAACGCATGTCAGAAATGCTATAAATTGATTTGCATTTTAATGAGGGAAATAAGTATTTGACCCCTCTGCAAAACATTACTTGGTACTTGGTGGCAAAACCCTTGTTGGCAATCACAGAGGTCAGACGTTTCTCGTAGTTGTCCACGAGGTTTGCACACATCTCAGGAGGGATTTTGTCCAACTCCTCTTTGCAGATCTTCTCCAAGTCATTAAGATTTCGAGGCTAACGTTTGGCAACTCGAACCTTCAACTCCCTCCACAGATTTTCTATGGGATTAAGGTCTGGAGACTGGCTAGGCCACTCCAGGACCTTAATGTGCTTCTTCTTGAGCCACTCCTTTGTTGCCTTGGCCGTGTGTTTTGGGTCATTGTCATGCTGGAATACCCATCCACGACCCATTTTCAATGCCCTGGCTGAGGGAAGGAGGTTTTCACCCAATAATTGATGGTACATGGCCCCGTCCATCGTCCCTTTGATGCGGTGAAGTTGTCCTGTCCCCTTAGCAGAAAAACACCCCCAAAGCATAATGTTTCCACCTCCATGTTTGACGGTGGGGATGGTGTTCTTGGGGTCATAGGCAGCATTCCTCCTCCTCCAAACACGGCGAGTTGAGTTGATGCCAAAGAGCTCCATTTTGGTCTCATCTGACCACAACACTTTCACCCAGTTGTCCTATGAATCATTCAGATGTTCATTGGCAAACTTCAGACGGGCATGTATATGTGCTTTCTTGAGCAGGGGGACCTTGCGGGCGCTGCAGGATTTCAGTCCTTCACAGCGTAGTGTTACCAATTGTTTTCTTGGTGACTATGGTCCCAGCTGCCTTGAGATCATTGACAAGATCCTCCCTGGGCTGATTCCTCACCGTTCTCATGATCATTGCAACTCCACGAGGTAAGATCTTGCATGGAGCCCCAGGCCGAGGGAGATTGACAGTTCTTTTGTGTTTCTTCTATTTGCGAATAATCGCACCAACTGTTGTCACCTTCTCACCAAGCTGCTTGGCCATGATCTTGTAGCCCATTCCAGCCTTGTGTAGGTCGGCAATCTTGTCCCTGACATCCTTGGAGAGCTCTTTGGTAATGGTCATGGTGGAGAGTTTGGAATCTGATTGATTGCTTCTGTGGACAGGTGTCTTTTATACAGGTAACAACTGAGATTAGGAGCACTCCCTTTAAGAGTGTGCTCCTAATCTCAGCTCGTTACCTGTATAAAAGACACCTGGGAGCCAGAAATCTTTCTGATTGAGAGGGGGTCAAATACTTATTTCCCTCATTAAAATGCAAATCAATTTATAACATTTTTGACATGCGTTTTTATGGATTTTTGTTGTTGTTGTTCTGTCTCTCACTGTTCAAATAAACCTACCATTACAATTATAGACTGATAATTTCTTTGTCAGTGGGCAGACGTACAAAATCAGCAGGGGATCAAATACTTTTTTCCCTCACTATATACTGGAGCTATAGATAGGCTAGTAGACTAGTTTGTGTTGTCTGCATAATGAAACAATCCCTAGTAAGCTATTGTTTTGACGGTGGACTGATTGCATTATTTGACATTATAGACTGGTTTTACACAGCACAAATGTTCTATCCAAGCTGCAAAAGAGCACGAGAACGGCCAAGGTAGGCTATAGGCCTACAGGACAGTTGTAAATATACAGCACCAGTCAAATGTTTGTACACACCTAATCATTCAAGGGGTTTTTCTTTATTTGTACTATTTTCTACATTGTAGAAAAATAGTGAAGACATTAAAACTATGAAATAACACATATGGAATCATGTAGTAACCAAAAAAGTGTTCGACAAATCAGGGTAGCCTAGTGGTTAGAGTGTTGAACTAGTAACCCGGAAGGTTGCAAGTTCAAACCCCTGAGCTGACAAGGTACAAATCTGTCGTTCTGCCCCTGAACAGGCAGTTAAACCACTGTTCCTAGGCCGTCATTGAAAATAAGAATTTGTTCTTAACTGACTTGCCTAGTTAAATAAAGGTAAAATAAAAAGTACATTTTATATTTTATAGTCTTCAAAGTAATACCCTTTGCCTTGATGACAGCTTTGCACACTTTTGGCATTGTCTCAACCAGCTTCATGAGGAATGCTTTTCCAACAGTCTTGAAGGAGTTCCCACATATGCTGAGCACTTGTTGGCTGCTTTTCCTTCACACTGCGGTCCAACTCATCCCAAACCATCTCAATTGGGTTGAGAGGTCATCTGATGCAGCACTCCATCACTCTTCTTGGTCAAATAGCCCTAACACAGTCTGGAGGTGTGTTTTGGATCATTGTCCGGTTGAAAAACAAATTCAAATCCCACTAAGCGCAAACCAGATGGGATGACGTACAGCTGCAGAATGCTGTGGTAGCCATGCTGGTTAGTGTCACCAACAAAGCCAGACAGTGTCACCAACAAAGCACCCCCATACCAACACTCCTCCTCCATGCTTCACGGTGGCAACCACACATGCGGAGATCATTCGTTCACCTACATGTACTCTACGTCTCACCAAGACACGGAGGTTGGAACCAAAAATCTCAAATTTGGACTCATCAGACCAAAGGACAGATTTCCACCGGTCTAATGTCCATTGCTTGTTTTTCTCTTCTCTCTTCTTCTTATTGATGTCCTTTAGTAGTAGTTTCTTGAAAGCCTGATTCACTCAGTCTACTCTGAACAGTTGATGTTGAGATGTGTCTGTTACTTGAACTCTGTGAAGCATTCATTTGGGCTGCAATCTGAGGTGCAGTTAACTCTAATGAACTTATCTTCTGCAGCAGAGGTAACTCTGGTTATTCCTTTCCTTTGGCGGTCCTCATGAGAGCCA
This sequence comes from Oncorhynchus clarkii lewisi, assembly GCF_045791955.1. NCBI lineage: Eukaryota > Metazoa > Chordata > Actinopteri > Salmoniformes > Salmonidae > Oncorhynchus > Oncorhynchus clarkii. Next base: position 15,888,258 of record NC_092158.1, on the reverse strand, counting down.
GTTACATCATAGCGCTGGATGATGTTTGCGACTGCACTTGAAGAAACGTTCAATGTTCTTTAAATGTTCCGTAATGATTGGCTGTAATTTGTCTTTGCTTATTTGATCTGTTCTTGCCATAATATGGACTTGGTCTTTTACCAAATCAGGCTATCTTCTGTATACCACCCGTACCTTAACACACACACACACACACACACACACACACACACACACACACACACACACACACACACACACACACACACACACACACACACACACACACACAAAATAAAATGGGCTATCTTCTGTATACCACCCGTACCTTGTCACAACAATTTAACTTGTATACAGAAGATAGCCCATTTTATTTTACAGTCTGAAATGTTTGAATTTCCCACTTTAATTACTGAACAAGTAAATACATTATTGCTGTAAGACAACATTTTAAATAGCAGCATTGCGACAGTGTAGGCCTATGGCTTCGTGAAACATAAATGTTAGACTTAACATGAGAAAATTACTATAAAGGCTAAGCTATAGGCTACTACAAGCACTAGCACCACATAATCTGATATGCAGCCTTGTAGACATGGCAATTTCAGAACCATGGACAGCAATCGGTTGTCTATACTTGGCTGACGCATTAGATTCTTTAGGGAGGGGAGGGAGGTGGCCCGAACACAGGAGTGTAGAAAGGATAGTAGTATGGTAATTTATGGACACTAAAGGAGTCAGAGGGGAGTGCTGATGATTTGACCAATCAATGTGCCTTATGGAACATGAGTTGAGACAGACTGGATAAAGTTTGACCTATCATATTCATGCCAGAGGATAGCAGTGTAGAGAGAATACTAATATATTAGATAGGTCAAATTTAAAAAATAATAGCAGTGAGTAGCCAGATCGAGGAAATTCAACTAGTCAAGGCACTAAATGAAACAGCAGAAAAGAGAAGAAAGTATCATCAATATAAGTGTGGTTCAAAATAGTGAGTCACGAAGGCTTTACAGCCCAAAACAAATGCATCTATATTCTTTCTGTATATTTATGTGAGACATTTTTTAAACACACATTTGTGTTTTGTGTGTGTTTTTGTGTGGTTGCGTGTGTGTGTGTGTATGGACTTTGTTAAGTATTCTAGTGGGGACCAACAGGACATTTTATTAGTCCCCACAATGTCAAATGCTATTTCTAGGGGGTTTAGGGTTGAGGTTAGAATTAGTGTTAGGGTTAGAATTACGTTAAGGGTTAGGGTGAAGAACTAGGGTTAGGAGCTAGGGGTTAGGGTTAGGGGCTAGTGTTAGGTTTTGTCACGTTCTGACCTTAGTTATTTTGTTATGTCTTTGTTTTAGCATGGTCAGGGCGTGAGTTGGGTGGGTTGTCTATGTTCCTTTTTCTATGTTGTGTTTTGCGTTTGGCCTGGTATGGTTCTCAATCAGAGGCAGGTGTCGTTAGTTGTCTCTGATTGAGAATCATACTTAGGTAGCCTTTTCCCACTTGTGTTTCGTGGGTGATTGTTTTCCGTTTCAGTGTTTGCACCATTCGGGACTGTTTCGGTTTTCATTTTGATTCTCTTGTTCTTTTGTATTTTGCATTCAGTCTCATTAAATTATATTATGGATACATACCACGCTGCATTTTGGTCCTCCGATCCTTCCTACTACTCCTCCTCGTCAGAAGACCGTTACAGGTTTAGGGTTAGGGTTAAGGTTAGGTTTTTTGGGTTAAGGTTAGGGTTAGGGTAAGGGTAAGAGTATGGGTTAGGTTAGCTGTACAAGACTCGTGTGTGCGTGTGTGTGCGTGTGTGTGGTAAAAGCAGACGTAAGGCTAATGAGCAGACAAATAGCTTAAGGGTATTGTATGGAGCACAAACCCAAGGCAACCAAAACTACTCTTTTACTACGATTTATGGATTAACACACGCTTAAGATAAACAAGTCGATACGTCACCAGGTACCTCTTTCTGCTGCGAAAATACATCTTGGAATTAATTAGGCATTCCACTCCTAATAAACCCACAAGAATAATCTCTTACTCAAGACAAATGGGACGCTTTTACCTTGTAATTGTGCCACACATCAGATGAAACGGAAAGCCAAAACCAGAGAGAAAATGATGGAACACCGCAGACGAGGAAATAGACAAAAGTAGGAGGCAAACAGACATTGACAGGAGGCATGTAAACATAAACAGAACAGAACGGGATGAGCCTCAGGGCTAGCACAGAGAAGAGAGACAGAAACAAGGATCCAGCCATTCTTCCTCTACTCCTTAAGAATGCCAGAAGCGGTTCTGGGATGCATCCCCCTATGGCACCCTATTCCCTATGGGCCCTGGTCAAAAGTAGTGCACTGTATAGAGAAGAGTGTACCATTTAGGATGCTTCCAAGATGTCTCCAGATTAATGTTTCCTATGGGGGTCTCAGTTTGAGCTTAGTTATAGCTGCATCTTTTCTCAAAGTTCATTATGAAGATTACCCTGTGTTAGAGTAGTGTCTCCCTCTTGGAATTTAATTCCTTCCCCGTCACACTTAATCTTGAGCGAATCGATCAGACGTTTTCTAAAGAGCGATGGTATCAGTGCAATCAAGCTATCGCTAAATCTTTGGTTGCTCACTCAGTCATATGCCATGCTGCAGTGTCATATCCACTCTATAGCTCTTCTCCCTTCACCAACCACATGATATTGGATTAGGATTTTAGGATTAAAAGTTTCATTGAGGATTCAGGACTTTTCATTAGCCAGGTAATCAACGAGCGTCAATGCTGTCCCATAGTACAGTGCAAATGAAGACACTATGCAGGGGCGGAATGGGACCAGAAATCAGCCCTGACAATCCACTCTTTGCCAGATAATACTAATTTTGTGCAAAAAAACCAAGTTAGACAGGCCCACTAGGCAAAAAAACAACTGAACAAAAATATACATGCAACATGTAAAGTGTTGGTCCCATGTTTCATGAGCTGAAATAAAAGATCCCAGAAATGTTCAATACACATAAAAAGCTTATTTTTCAAAAATGGCTCTGTTAGTGAATATTTCTCCTTTGTCAAGATAAACCATCCACTTGACAGGTGTGGCATATCAAGCAGCTAATTAAACAGTATGATCATTACGCAGGTGCACCTGTTGCTGGGGACAATAAAAGGCCACTCTAAAATGTGAATTTTTCTCACACAACACAATGCCACAGATGTCTAAAGTTTTGAGGGAGCGTGCAATTGGCATGATGACTGCAGGAATGTCCACCAGAGCTGTTTCCAGAGAATTGAATGTTAATTTCCCTACCATAAGCCGCCTCCAATGTTGTTTTAGAGACTTTGGCAGTACGTCCAACCGGCCTCAGATCACGTGTAACCACGCCAGACCAGAACCTCCACATCTGGCTTCTTCACCTGCGGGATCATCTGAGACCAGCTACCCGGTCAGCTGATGAAACTGAGGAGTATTTATGTCTGTAATAAAGTCCTTTTGTGGGGAAAAGCTAATTCTGATTGGTTGGGCCTGGCTCCCCAGTGGGTTAGCCTGGCTCCCAAGTGATTGGGCCTATTCCCTCCCATGCCAACCCATGGCTGCGCCCCTGCCCAGTCATGTGAAATCAAAAGATTAGGGTGTAATGAATTTATTTCAATTGACAGATATCCTTATATGAACCGTAACAGTAAAATCGTTGGAATTGTTACATGTTGTGTTCATATTTTTGTTCAGTTACAATATTTACAGTTTTTTTAACCACTAAGCAGATTCAAATGAGGTTGCACACTCCTGTCAGTGGCAGGCTGGAATGGGGGCATTTGTATTCATTATTGTGCATTAGCATGTATTTCAATATATTATTATTGAGTGCAGCGTTGCACGGAGGTGAAAGGGGACTGTAGTGGAACAACAGGAATGAACATGTTCCACACACAGCTTTTGGGCCTTAGTGGGTGACAGCAGGGTAAACCAACGCAGTTCAGTGGAAAACACTTACAGGGACATAACTTTCAGGGCAATATCTAGTTATAACACTTCACAAATAACTAACAACAGGAACATACTTTACTACAGCCTCTGGGCCTTAATGCGTGACAGGGCAAACAAACACAGTTCAGTGGAAAACTCTGACAGGAATAGGATGCTGTGACTCGTTTCAGGAAACTAGGCAAATGTCACGCGTCACTACTTCACAGGAGAGCCATTTTAATGTTTTTTTTAATCAAAATATTTTTGGGGTCAGAAATGCCTTCTGGAACATGTGAGCTATCATGTGCTTTAATAACAAACTTGTATGACATCTGTAAATATAAATACAATTGTTAAATTATGAGTCTAGTTGGTTTAGCCACAGAAAAAGTCAGCAACCTTCCCGCTAGCCATGATTAGCTGATATAATGAGTGGGCTGGACATGCCAAGAGATGAGTTCAGATTGGTCTGCCATGTAGCGGGCTTCTGTCTATATGAGCTGCTCAGAATGTGTAGGTAATCCTTTCTAACGCAGCTTCTTTTTTTTTTAAAGACATTAAGTAGTAGAACTGCATAAGTGTTGCTTTCCACTTTCTGGAGGACCAAGTATGATATCTAAGGCGATGGAGAAAAAACCTGTCTAAGGATTACATCTTCAAACTAAGGAAAACCATGGCATCTGTGACAGAGGGAGAAGCGTCCATCCAGGTATACGATAGTCTAGCTAGCTACATTTCCAGATATTACACGTTTCTAATTTTGTCAGAAAGTAATTTTCATTTCAAGTTAAAGTAGCTAGCTAACGTTACCTGGCTAGCTCGCTAGCTAATGTTACGTACAGTACCAGCCAAAGGTTTGGACACACCTACTCATTCAAGAGTGTTTCTTTATTTCTTATTATTTTCTACATTGTAGAATAATAGTGAAGACATCAAAACTATGAAATAACACATATGGAATCATGTAATAACCAAAAAAGTGTTAAACAAATCTAAATAGATTTTATATTTGAGATTCTTCAAAGTAGCCACCTTTTGCCTTGATGACATCTTTGCACACGCTTGGCATTCTCTCAACCAGCTTCATGAGGTAGTCACCTGGAATGCATTTCAATTAACAGGTGTATCTCAGAGCCATTTGCTTTGCAGAATCATGCAGGGTAGTAACGTCATGAGTTGAGATTATGGTTCAGTGTTTAGCTGGCTTGCTAGCTACGTGTCTTAACAAAAGACTCCACTATGCAAGTAACCATTTCAACAGATTGTTTATGATGTCACTGCGACAACTGTTGATAGCCAGAGTGAATTTACTAGCTATGTCTATCTACTCCGATTTCAGAGCACTCTCGTCTGTGTGCCAGAGAGCAGAATAAATGATGAATTTACGAACGAACAACACCCGTTGAATATGACCGGTGTCAGTAAACGTTGGCAAAAAAGCGTAATAAAGTTGTTGCCAGGAGCACAGTTGCAGTCACCAACGCTCTGGATAACATAAAAACAGCCTAATCAGCTCTGCTAGGGCGAGTACAATGGTCAGCATGAGCTGTTCTCTCATTTGTGTCTGGAAGTAGCTAGCAAGCTAACCAACGTTAGCCAGTTAGCTTGGGTGCTTGACTGCTGTTGTTAGGTCAGCTACTGTAGCTAACGTCCCGTGTATGATCTGAGTAGTAATATTATTCGTATCTCAGAGCCAATTGCTTTGCTAGTTATAACCTAATGTTAGTTAGCTAACATTGAACCTTGTTGGTAGACTACCTGCAGATTCATGCAGGGCAGTAACGTCGTGAGTTGGGATTATGGTTCATTGTGTAGGGTGCTTGACTGCTGTTGTTAGGACAGAATGCTCGGAACAACCCTACTCCTCGGCCAGAGCGTCCAGCGTGCGCTCTGAACGCTCCTTTAGCGAAATGCTCTGAATTTACGAACCGACAATCTGACAATGTTCTGAGTTTATGAATGCCCAGAGCATTCATAAATGACAACACAATTTCAAAATTCGCTACATGGACAAAACGAGTCGATCGGTCACTTATGGACAACATAGGATTAGAATGCTACTGGTTATAAAAGCTTCATAAACATGTTATTACTATGTAATAACTATCACCTGATCAGTTTAGTAAAAACACTGACAGGAACAGGATTTGTTTTGATGGTAGCTAGTTCAGAGACCATTTCAGATAATAGCCTACTAGCACAATGTTACTACTATCCCATGACTACCCTTACTATTGACAACTATAGGTCTTGTTAAGATAATGATAGCATATACAATTTATACCACAACTCAGTGGCAGATTGGAGTCCATTGGAGTGAATCATATAGTAAAATAACAATATATGTTTAAACAACTGATTGGCTACAGCAATGACAGGCTTTATTTCCCTGAGAAGTAGAAGAGGCTAAGAAAAAAAATAACTGTCACGTATCTGGCTGATAACTGCCGTTGTCATATGAAGATCATTGTTTACAGTCATATCTGCTTTAGATTGCCTCTAATTGCAACATTCTGCATGGATCCCAATCTGCTCCTTCTTGAAAACACTTCAATGAATTGATGAGGTGCACTTCAAGCCATTTCAGGTTAATTTTCAGTCGTAACACATAGAGGTAATCCATGTCTTTTGCAGCTGTAATGGACATAATTGGACACGAAACTATACTTAACTAAAGTGGGTTGGTGTCACTCTCTCATTGCCGATGTGTGTTCAAATGATCCCTGTCTTCATGTCTTCTGTAGTTTCCAGATAAATATGTCAAGGTAAAAAGTAACTTGCTGAAATACCGGAGAAATACAAATGCTTGTGAGATGATGCTTAAAAGACCGTAATCCTAGCAACTAACACATTTTCATTCATAAAGACATACAGAAAGAGCTGACAATTTGTCAGTTAATCCTTTCCTGGATTTGTACTGTGGCCATTTTAGTGTATTGACAATACTTTATCGTATTGAGTTTGTATACTGTGGTTAGCTACAGCATCCACTATGCTTTTTCCAAAAGGTAGAGCAAAGAGAGCTTTATCTTTAAGCACATAAAAGGAAAGCGCTGTACTTTGTACACTGTAGGCTAGACCAGAGAGATATGGTTGGAGAGAGAATGAGGGAACATGGCCCATCCAACTTCAAACTCTTAAAACTTAAGACCCCTTTTTTAAACCCACTTACTTTCATGCACTAATTCAAAACTTCTATGTTAAACAACTATCATTAGGCCAATGAATTGCACCGGGAGCACTCTATTCCTGTCATACTCAACACTCGTTGCTAGGCAAGTGGTGCTTTCAATAAGGGTGTCTGCCAAATAGAAAAATAATTATGATATTAGCATTCATTGTGTGGTCTGATTGTGAGCAATTAATTAAGATTCAGGGTGGTAGTGTTGTGTTGTGTTAGGGGTCTCAGCCAGCAGGGCTTGGTGGAATCAAAGGCCTGATCATGACACTGGTGTTTACACAGCAACACTGGGAGATTACCCAGGAGGCAACAGAACGAGGCCAATGCAATCTGGCATGGCACTGAGCTGACAGAGCTAGCTGACACTGACAGAGCTCAGTAACAAGCTCTTTGCTGTGAACTGGAGACCTGCTGGGACCACATAAAAGACTGAATTCGTAATGAGAAGCGAGGATTAGTGTGATAAGTGGTTTTAAACTTTTCACTAGGATGTAAATCCTTATATGTGTTCATTTTATCAAGAAAAGGCTGAACATTCTGATAGAAATGCCCAAATTATAAATATTGGTTTGTTATATTGTTATTATTATTTTGGGGGTTTGTTCCATCATATCTAAATTGTGTTGAACTGACTGAATAAAGTAAATCATCTGTATCCCTTTGCTATTCATAAATCATATACCGTAGTTATGTCCATGGTATTGCATCGGGACAAGTAAACCAAAGATCTTGTAATTTCCTAGGATTCAAAGCCCATTTTGAGACTTGGCAGTGACCGCTGAAGTGACTCGTCAGTGTAGCCTAGTGATGGGCTGTTCGCAAATGAAAGGCTCTTATTGAACAGCTCTTTTAGGTGAACGGAACCTAATCGCAACAGGTGCAGGTCCATGAAAGGACACAAAATATTCAGTCACTTCCGTATGAATGTCTTGGAATAAAAATGTGGTTATTTTTGTTATCTACTCCAAGAGATAAAGGCTATCAAGGTGATTACAGACAAAACTAATCAGAGACATTGATATGCTTCAAATTATGCTAAAATGAATATGTATTAGATGTGTAATGACTACAGGTGCCGTCTTTTAATGAAGCGTGAATTTCATGCCCCTAAAAATGTCCAAGTAGGTGTTAAATACATGACACGTTTATGATGATATAGAGAGGGATTTACTGTCAACCTGTTCTGCTTGCTGTTGTAGATCATGGGATGTAGGAATCAGGCTCTGCCTCCTGATCTGTCTCTCTTTAGTCTCTTCCCTCTGACGTCACACCAAGCCAGAGGAGGCAGAAATGTTCCTACTTTTGTTTGTATCTCTACAAACTGCCAGATCACATAGGATGATTAGACTACAGCCGGTAAAATTACTGGGTCCATTTTCAGGCCAACATATTATCTTTGTATTAATTTATCAGACTATTGTGCACACTGTCAGAAAAATCCTGTTATTTCCACGGTAACTTACTGGCAGCCAGTACCTGTAAGTAACTATAAAAAAGATACAGTACAGTTGTTACCATACTGGCTGCCAATAACTTACAGTAGAAACAATGGGATTTTTTAAAATATTTATTTTTACAGTGCACCACAACAATTTTACCATTCGAAATGCAGTGTCACAGAAGGGGTCATTCAGACCAACTCTAACATGCCGTTGTCTGGAACATTGGGAAATTGTTGCTAACAGTGTTGAATAGAGTCTGCCTGGCCAAGGGAGGCATTTATTCATCAGTAAGAGAAAATGCTAGGTAGGGGAACTAGACTTCCTTGATTGATAAGTCCTGGAACGTCACATATTTTACAGAAACACTGAGTCAGAGAGAATGCCCAGCGGTGCCACAGTAAAACATTGAGTCAGCGAGAATTCCCAGCAGTGCCACAGTGACCTTGGCTGAACTGTGTTGAGTTAACTACTGTACAAGTCAAACTCCAAACAAGTAAGCCAGGCCTAAATCTAGGGCAGGCCAGGATGGAATGTGAAAATAATTGAATCTAAATCTAAACTACCCAACTTAATCCATAACAATGCCAATATTGAAATCATAAGCATTTGCCAAGATATAAATAAGTTATATTATTATCTGAATAACCTTTAGTCCCTGAGAAAAATGGTTAATTGGAAAGACAGGTACAGTTTATGCTCCTCGTGAGCAGTGGTACAGTATCTCTTAATACGGCATTCTCTTCCAAAGGCAAATAGACAAAACAGATGCTTAATCAAATTCTCATGGTTTCTCCATGGCTATTGTATAATGTGTTTTCATGGAAATAACTTACAGTAAGAATCAGGCCATCACAACATTTAGTTTTAGTTCTAACTATGGGTAAATGAGAAAATGGTTTCTAAATCAGAATCAGAAAAGACTGGGAAGCACTTGCACTGTTGGGTCACTTGCATTTAACTTGAGGTTGTTATTTTCCCTGTCTTAGAACAGCTGTAGATTTGGAGTTTATGAAAAGGTAGGAGGATCAACAGTAATGTATAAGCTTATATGAGGTTTTCTGAATCTGGTACTTTTGATCCTAGCTCTGTGTTTAAAGTGCTGTAGGAAGTCTTACCCAGAGGACCCATGACGTTTTCAAACTCAGAATGAGGCCCTTGAGAGTAGAGTTAAAATAACCTCTCCAAAGCTGAGACATATCAGAGAGAGATAGTGGGTGTTGATTTACCAAGCTCCTTGTATGTGTGTAGGTGGGTTTGTGGTGAACTGTGACTGAATGGATGCCCCACAGCAAAGATTTCATTGAAGGTGAATCCTGAGAGATTACTCATGTCTTTTTGAAAGTTTGTAGCCCAAGAGAACAAAGTCTGATTGGTGTGACTGGTTTACTTTTTCTCTCTCTCTGTCTCTCTCTTGCTCTCTCTCAAACACGCATGCACCCACAAAGGAACACACAGACACACGTCGTACTGAAATGGCATCTGCATTTCAAAATAAGACATGAAACGACCATGAAATATCTCTTCATCTCCACCATGCTGTGTGACTGTCTTACGCCTCCTGATAACAGCCAGTCATTAACAGATGAGAATGGCTTAGTCTGCACAACGCGTGTAAAAAACTAATTTATTACTGTAGTCTGCCTGTTAGGAGAACACTTGGTACAGTCCCTAGTTGGAGAACAGGTTACAGACATTTTTAAATGATATTGATTCCTTCTCCCAATAGAATGTTTGTGTGAATTCACTTTGGATTGTTACCCACTTGTTGCTACCAAGGTCATTATCACCATTTGGTCAGTTAGAGCTCTTAGCTCCCCGGCTTCATCATTCTCTGTAGTTGTGCATTGTTAACATATTTTAATTAATATAGTCATACACTTTATCTTCCTGTCACGCTCAACGAATTGACATTCCATGGAAGATACCATCACAGAAAGAGAATGAATCATTCTATTTCTATGGGTACAACAACAATCAACTTAATTCAAAGGTTGATGAGAGTTGATGGTAGCCTGGCTGACACGGGATCCATGTGACTACACAGCAAGCTGTGCATCACTGGTCTGGTAAGTTGGGCTTGTAAAAGGGGAGGTTAGCTAAAATGATTTGTATTGGTTCTCATGTCAATCAATCAACTGTAAAGCTCTTTTTACATCAGCAATCAGAAAGTGCTTACAAAGAAACCCAGCCTAAAACCCCAAAGAGTAAGCAATGCAGATGCATAGTGGTTAGAAAAAACTCCATAGAAAGGCCGGAACCTAGGAAGAAACCTAGAGAGGAACCAGGCTCTGAGGGGTGGACAGTCCTCTTCTGGCTGTGCTGGGTGGAAATTATAAGAGTACATGTTGGCTTTTCATAGCCGAGCATTCAGTCAAGACAGCAGATGTGGAAGAGAGGGAGAGAGATGGGGAGGGAGAGAGAGAGAGAGAGAGGTTCAAAAACAGCAGATTCGGGACAAGGTAGCAGGTCCGGTGAACAGGTCAGGGTTCCACAGCCGCAGGCAGAACAGTTGAATCTGGAGCAGCAGCACGACAAGGTAGCATGTCCGTTGAACAGGTCAGAGTTCCATAGCCACAGGCAAAATTCAGCATTAACTGGATCCGCAGCACGACCAGGTGGACTGGGGACGAGGACAGCCAGGAGTCGTCAGGCCAGGTAGTCCTGAGGCATGGCCCTAGTGCTCAGGTCTTCCGGGAGGGGGATGAGAAAGAGAGAGAGAGAGAGAGAGAGAGAGGTGAATTTGAGGGAGCATACTTAAATTCACACAGGACACCAGATAAGACAAGAGACTTACACCAGATAGAACAGACTGACCCTAGCCCCCCAGCAAGTAGACTATTGCAGCATAGATACTGAAGACTGAGACAGGGGGAGTCTAGGGACAATGTGTCCCCGGCAATACTCCAGGACAGGGCCAACCAGGTGGGATAACCCCACCCACTTTGCCAAAGCACAGCCCCCACACGACTAGAGGGATATCAACAGACCACCAACTTACAGTACTACCCTGAGACAAGGCGGAGTATAGCCCACAAAGATCTCTCCCATTGCACGAGCCCGAGGGGGCACAAAACCGGACAGGAAGATCACGTCAGTGACTCAACCCACTCAAGTCGAGTATAGAAAAAAATATCCTGGCACGATGAGACGCACCCCTCCTAGGGACGGCATAGTAGAACACTAGTAAGCCAATGATTCAGCCCCCATAATAGGGTCAGAGGCAGAGAATCCCAGAGGAAGATGGGAGCCAGCCAGGCAGAGACAGTAAGGGCGATTCGTCACTCCAGTCCCTTGCCATTCAGCTTTGCACCACTGGGCCAGACTACATTCAATCATAGGACCTACTGAAGAGATGAGTTTTCAGTAAAGACTTAAAGGTTGAGACCGAGTCTGCGTCTCTCACATGGATAGGCAGACCATTCCTTAAAATGTATCTCTACAGGAGAAAGCCCTGCCTCCAGCTGCTTGCTTAGAAATTCTGTGGGAAAATAAGGAGGCCTGAGTCTTATGATCATAGCGTATGTATACATGTATATGGCAGGACCAAATCGGAGAGATAGGTAGGAGCAAGTCCATGTAATGCTTTGTAGGTTAGCAGTAAAACCTTGAAATCAGCTCTAACCTTAACAGGAAGCCAGGTTAGAGAAACTAGCACTGGAGTAATGTGATCATATTTTTGGGTTCTAGTCAAAATTCTAGAAGCAATATCTAGAACAAACTGAAGTTTATTTGGTGCCTTATCCTGGTAGCCAGAGAGTAGAGCATTGCAGTAGTCTAATCTATAAGTGACAAAAGCATGGATTATCTTTTCTGCATAACAAAAAAAATATAGGCCTATAGTAAAAAAAAAATAATCCGGGGCAAGGTTTGGCTTTTTCAGGAGAGGCTTTATTACTGTCACCGTAGTGAGTTTAGTACACATCTGGAGGACAGGGAGATGTTTATTATATTCAACATAGGCGGGCCAAGTACAGGAAGTAGCTCTTTCAGTAGTTCAGTTGGAATAGGGTCCAGTAGGCAGCTGAAAGGTTTAGAGGCCATGACTATTTTTGTGAATGTGTCAATAGATACAGGATTAAAAAACTAAAGTGTCTCCATTGATCCTAGGTCTTGGCAGTTCTGTGCAGACTCAGGACAACTGAGTTTTGGAGAAATACGCATATTCAAAGAGGAGTCGGTAATTTGCTTTCTAATGATCATGATCATTTCGGCAAAGAAGTTCATGAATTCATCACTGCTGAAGTGAAGGCTATACTTCTTAGTTCACTTTGCAACAGTATAAAACATCTATTTTGTATTGTTTTTATTCTCCTCAATCAGGTTGGGAAAGTAGGCTGATCAAGCAGCAGTGAGGGCTCTTCAATATTGCATGGTACTGTCTTTGTAAGCTAGCTGGAAGACTTCCAGTTTGGTGAAGCGCCATTTCCATTTTCTTCAGGGCTCAAGTATTTTCTGTATAAAAGGGAGCTAATTTCTTGTGACAAATGTTTTGTGTTTTTAGAATTGCTAGTCCTGCGACTGCATCTAGGTGCATCTGCATCCATTACACAAGATTAAGTCTACGAGGTCCAATAGGAATTCAGGGAACTCAGTGAGGAACACTGTATATGGCCCAGGAGTCCTGTACATAGTAGCTAGAAAAAGTGATTAAGTAGGCTGCATCGATTTCATGACTAGAAGCTCAAAAGACGAGAACGCAGCCCTTTTTTCCCTTGCTGTCGTAAATGTTAGCAACATTTCTGTCTTTGCGGGATGCGTAGGGGATATGGTCACTAGTGTAACGAGGAGGAGAGGCCTCATTTAACACAGAAAATTCATCAGGCTTGAGCCATGTTTCAGTAAGGCCAAACACATCAAGTTTATGATCAGTAATTAGTTCATTGACTATGTATGCCTTGGAAGTGATGTCCTATTTTGAGATGTGAGATATTATCATAATCTCTTTCAATAAGGACAGGAATGGAGGTCTTTATTCCAGTGATATGGCAAAGGCGTACACCACTAGGTTAAGCAGACTCCACTAAGCTGTCAGGCTGTCTAAGAGCCTGCTGCCTGGTCTGCAACATATCTCATTGTGGAGCTAGAGGAGTTAGACACCTGAGAGCACCCCTCCAGCTTGGATGGAGTCCATCCTTCCTGAGCAGGCCAGGCTTGGTCCTGTTTGTGGGGTAATCCCAGAAAGAGGGCCAGTTCTCTACAAATTATGTTGGGAAGGGCAGAAAACAGTTTTCAACTAGCGATTGAGCTGTGCGAGTCTGCTGTAGAACTCATCACTCCCCCTAACAGGGAGGGGGCCAGAGACAATCACTCAATGCCAACACATATTTCTAGTTAATGAGTTTCCATGGCCAAAGAGCCGCACGCACACAAGCTTAAGATAACCATGTGCAATGCCAAGTGGCATTGGTGTAAGATCGCTGCCATTGGACTCCCCGGAGTGATGAATCACGCTTCACCATCTGGCAGTCCGACGGACGAATCTGGGTTTGGCAGATGCCAGGAGAACTCTACCTGCCCCAATACATTGTGCCAACTGTAAAGTTTGGTGGATGAGGAATAATTACCTAGGACTGTTTTTCATGATTCAGGTTGAGCCCCTTAGTTTGAGTGAAGGGAAATATTAGCTCTACAGGATATAAGGATATTCTAGATGATTCTGTGCTTCCAACTTTGTGGCAACAGTTTGGGGAATGCCCTTTCCTGTTTCAGCATGACAATGCCCACGTGCATAAAGCGAGGTCCATACAGAAATGGTTTGTTGAGATCGGTGTGGAAGAACTTGACTGGCCTGCGCAGAACCCTGACCTCAACTCCTTCGAACACTTTTAGGATGAATTGGAATGCAGACTGCGGGTCTAATCGCCCAACACCAGTGCACGACCTCACTAATGCTCTTGCGGCTGAATGGAAGCAATGTGCAAACATCTAATGGAAAGACTTCCCAGAAGAGTGGAGGCTGTTTTAGCAGCAACGGTGGGACCAACTCCATAATTTTGAGATGAGATGTTCGACGAGCAAGTGTCCACATACTTTTGTGGACATGTAGCGTACATCTTCACTGAATCTACATCTTCAAATTTCAGTCATTCCATGTTTGCGTCATGCATTATCTCATCCTGTAAAGTAAAGTACATTGTGTACATGCTCTCTCTTTTCTTTATCTTTACATTAGTAATTGTTGCATTAGATAGACAGGTTGACTTGATGAAAGCTGATTCATATATTTTGTTTTTGTTGGTCATACTTGCTGTAGTTAATATTTAGGGTATTTCATGTTCATGTATTGCCAAAATAAGGGGGCATGCAGGAAACTTGCCAGAAGTGAGCATGGTTAATACAATAGCTAGCTAGCCATGGGCGATCGACACATTCACAGCTAGCTATGCTAGCTAACGTTAGTTGCTACTTGCTAGCCACAAGATTGTAACTTTTAACAGGGTGCAGTTGTCTAGTATGTCACTCGTTTTAGTGTAGAAGGGTTGTTATAACGTTAAATATAAATGTCTGTGATAATCTATTCCCCCTATTCATGATGTTAGTGGCAAACAATGTCAGAACTCCACAGGTTTTACTAGCTAGCTAGCTAGCTAGTGTATCTGTTTGCTTATCTAGGAAAGGCTTGCTGGAAGAGGAAGGGCTGGGGCAGTCCTATGTAAAACAATTGATCATGATTCATTACATTTGAAATGGGGATATCCAACCAGCGTAGAGTCCAGCCTGGAAGTCTGAGGGTACACCTCCTTCATTATCGATGCTTCATGCAGACACATGAAAGCAGCCGTTCCAGACTCTCAAGTCAGGAAGAGTTTGAGAGCTGGTGTCAGTAAGGAAACGCAGAGGGAATATTTCACCAACCATTTGAAAGTGTCTGACTGCATTCCAGTGAAAAGTTAATTTGCTTGATTTTTAAACAACATTTTCAATGTCTCCTGTTGTTCTCTATTTTTCACTTTTTCCTTCATCTCTCTCTCAGTCTCTCTTTCTCACTCTCACTTTCTCTCTCACTTTCTCTCCCTCTCTGCTAAGCACTGACCTTGGGCCAGTAAACAGTGTTAGTGATGTATTACAAGAGCAGAGGGTGAATAATTATCCTGAAGCACGGTGGCCCCTCAACAATGACGCTGAGCTGTAAATTTGGATTGGATTGATAAAATATGGATGCCATCTATCTCAATAAAGGTGTGATTTGAATATGGATATTATTATTAATGTGATTATATGGTTTAACATGGTGATCATGTACATACAATAGGGTCCGAAATTATTGACACCTTTGATAAAGATAAGCAGTATAACTGTATAAAATAAATAATTCAAATACTGAGCTACACTGAGTGTACAAAACATTAGGAACACCTGCTCTTTTCATGACATAGACTGACCAGGTGACTCAAGGTGAACACTATGATCCCTTATTGATGTCAATTGTTAAATCCACTCCAATTAGTGTAGATGAAGGAGGGGACACAGGTTAATTAAATAATTATTTTTAAGCCTTGAAACAATTGAGACATGGATTGTGTATGTGTGCCATTCAGAGGGTGAATGGGCAAGACAAAATATGTAAGTGCCTTTGAACGAGGTATGGTGTAGGTGCCTGGCACACCATTTTGTGTGTGTCAAGAACTGCAACACTGTTGGGTTTTTCACGCTCAACAGTTTCCCGTGTGTATCGAGAATGGTCCACCACCCAAAGGACATCCAGCCAACTTGACACAACTGTGGGAAGCATTGGAGACAACATGGGCCAGCATCCCTATGGAACGCTTACGACACCTTGTGGAGTCCATGCCCTGACGAATTTAGGCTGTTCTGGAGCTGTGGGGTGGTTTGGGGGGTGGGGAGTGGAGGGGGAGTGGAACTGTGGGGGGATCTTGGATAGTTGATGGCCTGGCAGTTGGGAGCTTGGGCCGGTGGCAAAGAGGTCGTTGGTTCGGGTCCCTAATTTAACTTGGGAGATCTGCTCGATGGGCGGGGCGTTTGACCCTGGTTGCTCCGGTGGGTCGCTCTGGATGGGACTGTCTGCTAGATGACAATGTAATGTAAATGTTGAGTGGCTTCACTATATGCTTTAAAATGTAATAAATAAAAAAAGAATCCTAATAAAATCCTACATCTGTGTGAGTTTCAAATACTTCTATGTTTTCAAAGATTGTTATACATGCAACCAACTAAATCGCTTCAATCAACCATGTCGGTAGAGCCTAGGCCACAATTGATGATTTTCGATAGAGACCTCAATTTAAGACAGTGGTTGGTAGTGGCTGAAAACATACACACAAAATCTACAGGCACATTTAGAGAGTGTCTTCAATAAGCAAACTGAGATTCCTTGCTGAAACCTTTGTATTCTGAACACCTTGAGAAGCTCAAAAGCAAGCTGCTGTAAAAGACAGATGTAATGCCAATCTATCGAAATGCAAATGCAACTGCCATATTCAAATACGTTTTACAGTCTCGGCTTTAACTGACTAATCCCAGGTTAGACATTAATCACAAGCCATCTTGCTTTTCATAATGGTTTATACAGAAAGGGGTAAATTGAACATTGTCTGCCATAATGGCTACAATGATTGCCATTTATTTTTCTTGCCTAGCAAGTCCCATTTCAATCATATGAAATCATCAAATATAGTGAAAGATGAAAAAAAGATAAAAAAAATTGAAGAGTCTAGATGGATAGAAGATACTGAAAGTGACAATTAAGTGAAGTTACGCCAGGCAAAATGCCAACAACGAGGGTTGGGTTTGTCCCCACTGTACTGCTGCCAGGTAGCAGATAACAACACATCTAAATCTCCATTCTAAATGTCAGGTTGCAGATGTGGCAATCTGTGTCGTGACATGAGGTAAATGAGAGGTTTAACAGTGAGAGCCAGGTAAGATCCACTACAATAGGACAACTTAGCGACAATCTGCTGTTCCCTTTTGATAAATGGTGAGCTATCTATACGATAGCTCTGTGTAATTGATAACGTGTGTAATTGAAAACATGGCTCTTGGATGAGTTTCATCTCCAACACAGGAAGGAAGCACATTTGCCTGTGATAGCTATCATGATGTGCTACCTGTCCCAGACCTGCTGTTTTCAACTCTCTAGAGACAGCAGGAGATTAGAGATACTCTCAATGATCGGCTATGAATAGCCAACTGACATTTACTCCTAAAGTGCTGACTTGCTGCACCCTCGACAACTACTGTGATTATTATTATTTGACCATGCTGGTCATTTATGAACATTTAAACATCTTGGCCACGTTCTGTTATAATCTCCACCCGGCACAGCCAGAAGAGGACTGGCCACCCCTCATAGCCTGGTTCCTCTCTGGGTTTCTTCCTAGGTTTTGGCCTTTCTAGGGAGTTTTTCCTCGCCACCGGGCTTCTACACCTGCATTGCTTGCTGTTTGGGGTTTTAGGCTGGGTTTCTGTACAGCACTTTGAGATATCAGCTGATCTAACAAGGGCTATATAAATACATTTGATGACTCGATTTGATGATGATCGTTATTAATCTCGGGCAGCGAAAAGATAGAAGCCATCTCGTCTCCCCTGTGTCACCCAGGCAGGTGAAAATAGATCCTTTAAGATCACAGGCACACAATTTTATTTAACCTTAATTTAACTAGGCAAGTCAGTTAAAGAACAAATTCTTATTTACAATGACGGCCTACAAGGCCTATTGACAAACCTTTGAGGAGCAGAGGGTTCCCTGAGACATAAAGTTCACCTTATATAATGCCTGGCCTGGTTGCTATCAGTCCTCTCATCATCTTTTTACTAGAACAAGTTTGATAGCTTTTAAAGCAACATCACTCTCTCTTCTCAATTTGCGAAAACTTTTGTGGGTAAAAGGTAACTGGAAACATGTTTTATAACGCTCAAGTTTAAAACATCTTAGCATTCATTTAAGGCACTACAAAGGCGTTTCATATACAGTCAGCGTACATCATCCTTCAAGGAATTGTGGGTTTGAAGCTGCCTACAGATGACGCATCAACCGACCCTCTGACATGGAAGGAAGTATGGACTCAAGGTGTTGTGGACATCAATAAAACATGAGGTGGAGGAACCTAACGTCTTTAAAAACCCTGTTATTTATAAATGTAGTCCGCTTCAGCATACTCTGAGATGTAATCTGGGGCATACAAAAGCCCATGATCTATGCCTTTAGACTTATCCGATCTCAGAGGGCTTAAGTCGGCGAAGGAGGAGAATGGGGGAGACGTTCGTAGTGTAGTTAATTAATTGCCCAGTTGTGTGTGAGCTACAACCATTTCCTATACCCTCAGCCAAACCAGTGCCACTTCACTGAGCTATTCAAGGGTGAGGTGATATTGAACATTTTTTGGAAGAAATCCATGTATTATACGATTGCCAGGCCCAAGGTGGCTTAAAGGCCAGAAAATGTATATGTATTAGAAATACTAAACCCCTTTGTAAAGTCAGAGGGGGGGGGGGGGGGTCTGGTCTGGCAACTCTTGAAAGGAGATGAAAGTAAGTAGGGAGCAGGACACTGTTTAAAGTCTCACTCTCATCTTCTGAGAAACCTGTTTCAAAAGTGTACAGATTAAGTGTGAATTCCTGTGTTATCGCACATTCATAAAAGATAAGGTTAGAAACATTCACAACAATTGACCTTAAGCCAAGGCCTACACAGGAGGCCAATACTATTCCATCCCATAAGTATTCCTAGCTGACATTGTGAGTCCCTACTTCTTTAAAACATTTATTCTGTTTCCCTTCATGTGTTTCAAGACTATTCCCATGGCAATCAAGAACGAGAGACACATTCACTGAAAGCATGCTTTTGTCAACTGATGTCTGTTGGGACTATACTGGGTGAGAAAACCGGAGCTTTCTCTTCTTTCAGCATAATGTACCCTGTACACTTCACACCAGTCAGATATTTATGAACAATATCTTTGGCTGGGCTTTAACAGCTTATCTGTATGCTATTTTGAACAGTATAAAGTATTTGAAGGCTGTCTACGTAGGCTTACATTTGATCATACCAACAGTAATGGTAAGAGCAACAAATTCATCACACCCATATTACAGCTCTATTAATATGGAATTCAATAATATCTCAGATCCTGCAGCACAAGATGAGTCATTCCCTCCCATAGTGAAGCCTCTCTCAGCAGAGGCAGAGCCACAGGGAAGTTAACCAGTAGGAAGTAGTACAAGTCATTAAGTGAACTTTCTTTGAGGTACTGTTCAGTTTGAACATCTTGGCTCCTAACACCTGACCCCTGCCCACTGATCCCTGACAAACTCTCTCCCTGTTATGTCACTGCATCCCAACTAACCCTGCACCAACTAACACGCCGACTGACACGCCGACTGACACTCCGACTGACACTCCGACTGACACTCCGACTGACACTCAGGAAGGGGCCAAAAGCTCAAGAGAGAAGATGTCACGACAGGACAGACAGCGTTGTGTTATTCAGCCTCTTTTTCATCAATAAACGTCACATTGATATTCCAGGCACATCGCACAGCGTGATAATGATGGATACAAACTGACAACGGAGGTCTGTGGTGTCATTTGTAATTGGTCGGTGCGTGGAGATGTTTTCCGTTTACCGTTGGGTCCCACGAGATGGCTAATCAGATAGTGGACCAGCAGTAATTATGTCTGCCCACCTACGGTATGTAGAGAAACATGGCACTGAAGAATCAGCTCGCTCACTCTCTCTCATCTCATCTTACCAGAGAGGAGTGGAGATGCTGCTGTAATCAACTAACCTCATTCATATGTGACTCCCTTTATTCTGGGGCGCTTCGCCTTGACACCTGCCTTGACTGTGCTGCATATTAAATTCAATTACCATTCAACAGTGGTTACTGCAAAATCAAAGGTTGAGGAATATATGAATATATCAGTAAGTAAACACAAGTCTTAATGCTATTAGGGTATTAGGGTAATATCAATACCTGTAAGCTCAGCAATTATTGTTATACACGATAACAATGTCATGTTATTTTAAATAGGGAAAAGGGATATTACCATTTGGTCACTGAGAGGAAAACCAAGGACCATGTCTTTTGAAAGTAAAGTTATGTTATTAAAAACAGGGTAATCAATAGCACATATTTTAAAGCAGCATTATGTCATATTTTTGCGTTGCCATGTCAGAAAAAGTCCTTAATATATCTGCAGTAATAGTGGAATAATAATGTTTCACAATATTGCATTCTGATGGTACAGCCTTCCAATTTGTCAACCAAAGACTGTCTGAATGGACAACTAAAATAGTGATATATCGCTGCTACTATTAAAGGGAAGGTGTACAGCACAGATACAGTTGTGAAGCTGCCTGCATGACAACCCTACACTGAGTATACCAAACATTACGAACATTTTGAGTTGCCTTCCACAAACTGTTTCCACAAAGATGGAAGCACAGAATTGTCTAGAATGTCATTGTAGTTTCCCTTCCCTGGAATGAAGGGGCCTAGCCAGAACCATGAAAAAAAGCCCCAGACCATTATTCCTCCTCCACCAAACTTTACAGTTGGCAATATGCATTGGGGCAGGTAGTGTTCTCCTGGCATCCGCCAAACCAAGATTCTTTCGTAGTACTGCCAGATGGTGAAGCGTGATTCATCACTCCAGGGAACGCGTTTCCACTGCTCCAGAGTCAAATGGCCGCGAGCTTTACACAACTCCAGCCAACCCTTGGCATTACGCATGGTGAACTTAGGCTTGTGTGTGGCTGCTCGGCCATGGAAACCCATTTCATGACAATGCTGATGAACAGTTCTTGTGCTGACGTTGCTTCCAGGGGCAGTTTGGAACTCGGTAGTGAGTGTTACACCCGAGGACAGATGTTTTTGACGCGTTACATGCTTCAGCACTCTGCAGTCCTGTTCTGTGAGCTTGGGTGGCCTACCACTTCGCGGCTGAACCATTGTTGCTCCTAGACGTTTCCACTTCACAATAACAGCACCTACAGTTGACCGGGGCAGCTCTAGCAGGGCAGAAACTTGACGAACTGACTTGTTGGAAAAGTGGCATCCTATGACGATTCCATGTTGAAAGTCACAGAGCTCTTCAGTAAGACCATTCTACTGCCAATGTTTTCTATGGAGATTGCATGGCTGTGTGCTCAATTTTATACACCTGTCAGCAACGGGTGTGGCTGAAACAGCGAATCAACTAATTTGAAGGGGTGTCCACATACTTTTGTATATATAGTAGCTCTCACCTGGATTCATCTGGTCATTCTATGTCATGGAAAGAGCAGGTGTCCTTAATGTTTTGTATACTCGTTGTATAGTGCTGCTTTTCACATACAGTAATCTGATGGATAATTCTAAAAAGGTACTGTAGGCACATCACAGTATTGCAGCAGCAGATGCCCAATTTTTGAAAAATATTCAACAAGAACAACCCATTAATGTTAGATTCATAGTGCACATGCTGCCTTTCACATTTTCTGCTTGTTGTAGCAGAAAATACATTGGTATTAAAGCACCATTGGCACATTTACTCTCCATATGAAGGCACTTCAATGCCGCTCAGAGACCCATTTCATCAATTTTGTTCACAGTTTTACTGTGTAGGTTTCATTTTCCTGACACTTTGAATAGCCATTGCAGTAAATTTGATGCCTGGACTGAAATCAGTAAAGGTAGCAGATGTATTTGGTTCGCTTTGCTAAATATTCTGATTTTAATTACTCTGCTTTTTAGGGGGGGCAGTGTTGATGTGGGGTTAGGATTACTCCTACTGGGTAAATTGTGCATCACAGACTCTCATCTGCATAATCTGACTGGTCTACTGGGAGAAGCTACTCTTCATGCGGATCACAGATGACCAAAAGTAATTCATGCAAAAAATAGAGAGGGGGGGAAAGCAAGGCAGAGAGAGAATTAGGGCTCCTTCTCACTGGGGTGGGTTTCTCTCACTCTAAGTGGAGGGACATCAGAATGCATAGGAGGATGTTTCAGTCAGGGGGCCTCATATATTGAAATGATATATTCAACGAGTTTAAGAGTGTACAGTATGGGCCATCAGATTGCATTTAAAATGCAGGAGCAAAATATGCATTCCATAAAGCAGGTTTCCATCCAACCATTTTATGTGAGTAAAGTACGTCGGAGAGGCCTGATGGAAACAGGATATTCTTCAGTAAACTGTCCAAATGTCAACAAAACAAAATACATTAGACAAGGTGGGGTCTTTTAGTGTCAGTAAAATGAAAATGGCAGTGGAAAAGCTTTTTTGACATGTCTGGTCCTCCCACTAGTCCGGGAAAGCATGCAGTTTATTATGCTACAGATGAAACAAGTTAGGAACTTCACAAGGTGGTGAAAGTGCAAGGTGATGAGCTTGACGCTCCTTTCCAATAAAAAAAAAATGGAGGCACTTATTCTGGTGACATGACCGTTGATGCTTGGCTGTCGTTTGACCAAAACATTTTTTTGCTCTTCGTCTATGATAACCTCGTCATGTATGCTATAGATGCACTCTTGCCAACAGCATGGAAGAGGCCCTCGGCAGCGGTAGAGCCTTGGCGTCCGGGATGTTTACAGACTGCTTCTTGACCCCCCCCCGGATCTTCTTCTGTAGCTAGCCAGGAAACAGTCCCGTCCAACAGCACTAGAGGCCCGCCTTTAAATGCCTCAGAGGCATGAGGGGAGAGGTGGTTCTGTAGATTGGCGGGATGGTGGAGGCCTCGAGCCGTCCATGCATGCAGAGAGGGGAGGGAAGGCTGGTGAGCTCAGGCGTTCAGAAGATCGGCCTGGAGGCCATCCACGGCATTCCGGTTCTTTGAGGCCTGGAAATGTGGCAGGGCACCAAGACAACAGACCGCAGACATCTGGTTAGAGTGGGTGTCCCCATGATAATGGAGAATCTGGGACTTGGTCTGAAAACATGGTGGAATCTAAGATGGTGAGATCAATCTCCATTGTAAACGAAGTAAGCTAGCTTAAGTAACTAAGTAAGCTTTTGCTACAGCGAGGCTTGTCATGCTGTGTCTTGCATGCAACATAAAACAGAGAGGAGGAATGACTGTTTGATCAGGTTTAAGTAGGGTGGGAGTGCTGATTAAGGAGGGTGAGAACAGGTGTTAAGGCTGATTAGCAGTTAGTAGCAACTGGAGTTTGTTTTAGGTGTTCCGTTTAAGGCAAATAGTTAAGCGTTGCAAACATTAGTTGAGGCTGATTGGCAATGGTTAGCAGCTGGTGCTTGTTCAAGGAGTTCAAGGCAACTAGTTAAATGTTACATTCAAATCTTGTCATTAACACCATTAATGGTGTTTTACTGTATTGCTGAGGGAATGAATATTACATTTGAGAGGTGATCTAAGCTTATCATTATCATTGGTCACATGCTTTGAGACCATATGAAGAGTCTATTTGCTCTGTTTTTTTTAGGGAAGTTCTGTTTAGCCTTTCCAGTGTTCCAAATGGCACCCTGCATCACTTTATAGTGCACTACTTCTGACCAGAGCCCTATAGTCCCTGGTCAAATGTAATGCACTATATAGGCAAAAGGGTTTAATTTGGGAAACACATGGAATCCACAGGGTGTGAACAACAAACAGATTCTTTATATAATATATCCAGCATTGTAAATCCTACTTATTTACTATGTAAATGTACTTTAGCTCGGCTCGTAATATGTTAGCTTAGGGAGAGTTATCACAAAACTGCAGTATATCACGTGTGGAGATAGAGAGAGAGCGTATGATTAAGAACAATTGAGAATGATAGTGAAAGGAGAGAGGCAAGCACTCCACAAGAGTGAGAGAATCCCTTGACATGGGGTCCTGTCAGTCACTGGGGGTCTTTAGCAAACTACCTCATGAGTATTTGTATGAGTGGGGACTGCGGAGGAGAAAATAGAGGGTATGCGCCTCCAGATAGGTAACCTCCAGTTAAAATGTTTGCCATTTAACTGGTGTGGAAAAGTACAGTACTTACACTTAGCATACTCCTAGTTCATTAGCTGCAGGGACAAGGCAGGAAAGAGATGCCTGGCTTACTCACACATCATTATGATTGATGGGCCTTGCCTAGCGATTATCCCTGATAGCGCTACAGACTCAGGCTGCCATTACAAGACTAAAGACATACCTGCTGCACTACATACTTACTGTACACGTTTTGTAGAACAACTGTAAGGTCACTTCTGGTAACTTTTTAAAAGGACATTCTACTCCAAAATTCATAACAGTTTAATGATGTTGACATCATCTGAAATATAACTGATGCTCGCCACTGAACTGTTGGGAGATGACGAGGAGCAAGCAGTGGCTGTGCGCTCGTGGCTCTCTTTCAAGCCACTGCTCCCTCTGTTTGCAAAAAATATATGTTGTAACTTGCCACTCTGATCTTTAAGGGATAGTGCAAGATTTTGGCAATGAAACCCTTTTTCTACTTTAACAGTGTCAGATGAACTAACTAATGGATGCCATTTTTATGTCTCTGCATGCAGTTTGAAGGAAGTTGAGCCATTGCGAACTAGTGGCAGCACTGATAGGTTTGGATTTCTGAACTTTAAATGTTATTCATGATTAGCTGAAATAGAGACCTGAGGGGTGCCATAGCCGAGGGCTACACCAGACGTTAATGGTTATCTGTAGGAGGAAAGTATATAGTGGGTGCAATTAAGCATGGAATGTACTGAGTGTAGGGAAAGTGATCACGTAGCAGGCATTGATAAAGGGAGAGAGCCATGGATTAGTGATGAAGGGGGTCAAGGTCAGGTTAGGTCACGTTAAGGGAGAAAGAAACGTTTATGGCCCGTATCACTTAGTTTTCTGCATAGCAGTAATGATACAATGTTTGTTCAGATGGTAGGAGGAGACTCAGCATAGAGAAAGGTTTAAATATCAGTGCTTGTGTGAAAATGTCTTTGTCTAATGCAGCTGTATTGATCCTCTGGGAAGAATAAACCTGGTTTGAGCTTTCATAGTGTCCGTTGAGTTTATTAGAACCTAACAGCACAATGACAAAGTGTTTGGTAATAGCTAGCATGCGTTGACTGGAAGTCTATGGGAACAGCAAGCATGCTAGCTGTTCCAATAGACTTCCAATCATTGCACTAGCTTCCTTTAAACTGCATTCAAAGTCATACAAATTGTATCCATTAGTTAATCTGACTCGAGGTAAGTAGAAAAAGGACTTCCCACTATCTCTTTAAAAACACATCTCGGGGGAGCACCGCTGGTAAATTAATCTAGGGGAAACACAACATGTTTTACTTAGTGTGGTCTAGGAAAAAGGCCTATGTCAATAGCTTTATTCTGAAAATCCTGCTGTACTCTATCCTGAGTTAATGGCAATACTTACATTGTCAACATCGTGTTCTGGTAATTTAAGGCAGTGATTTATGTTTGCTAAATTACAAAATGTTTGGGGATTTTTAAATCTTTTTTCTTGTCCAGGACTGAACTTTTCAAGTTGTGGGGGAACCCTACATTATGGATTTCTTGGGAAGGCAAATAATAAAATATACTATTTTATTTTTCTGTTGAAACACCATGGTGGTGCAGATTGTTTTCTCAACAATGAATTGAATGAACATTGACATCTGTATTGTTGTTCCCTCTGCAAACATCCAGTCTCTATCTGAAAATTCTCCATATGCAGAATGACATTTTCATAGTCATTTATACGCAACAGTCTGTGGAGTCATGATAAAGTAACTGCCTATGCCTTGAAGCAGAGCACTGTGTGCCACAGGGACTCTAGACTGAAAACGGTTGACTAGTTTCCAGTGAGGACAGAAGTCACAGTCTCCTTCAGTTTGAAAAAGGAAATGCCAGTGATTACACAGCAATCTACTGCATGGCATAATCCCTTTCTGTGCTGAAATCAGTCGTGAAGTGGGGTCGAAGAAGTGACCAGAGAACTAGAAAACTAAATGAAACCATTTTCTGTGAGAGGAATGTCTTGTCTTTTATATTAATTGACACCAAAGTGTATTTATTGATTTGAATAAAGGTATTTCAACCAAATGTGAATTTTCAAAACGTCCTTGCTAATTAGTGTGGTTGATATGACTTATTCCGCAAAAACTTCCTTCCTCATTTTTTATCAAAACTTAACCTCTGACCTACAGGTAACTGCCAAGATAAAGTAAATACTTTAGCTACAAAGAATAATTAAAGCAGGTGCTTCCACACACAGGTGTGGTTCCTGAGTTAATTAAGCAATTAACATCCCATCATGCTTTGTGTCATGTATAAAAATGTCCAGTTGCCCATTATTTTGGCTACCATGGCTAGAAAAAGAGAGCTCTGTGACTTTGAAGAGGGATCTCAACGAAGCATAGGGGGTTTAAAGTGTGGGTGGGTCGGTCACCAGATCTCAACCCAATGGAACACTTACGGGAGATTCTGGAGCGTTTTCCACCACAATCAAACCACAATCAACAAAATACCAAATTATGGATATTCTCATGGAAGAATGGTGTTGCATCCCTCCAATAGAGTTCAAGACACTTGTAGAATATACACTATATGTAAAAAATAAATAAAAAAGTATGTGGACACCCCTTCAAATTTGTGGACTTGGCTATTTCAGCCACAACTGTTGATTGACTAGAGTATAAAATTGAGCACACAGCCATGCAATCTCTATAGAGAAACACTGAATGGCCTTACTGAAGAGCTCAGTGACTTTCAACTTGGCACTGTCATAGGACGCCACCTTTCCAACAAGTCAGTTCGTCAAATTTCTGCCCTTCTAGAGCTGCCCTGGTCAACTGTAGGTGCTGTTATTGTGAAATGGAAATGCCTAAGAACAACAATGGCTCAGCTGCGAAGTGGTAGGCCACACAAGCTCACAGAATGGGACTGCCGAGTGCTGAAGAGTGTAGCGAGTAAAAATCGTCTGTCCTCGGTTGCAACTCTCACTACCGAGTTCCAAACTGCCTTTGGATGCAACGTCAGCACAAGAACTGTTCATCGGGAGCTTCATGAAATGGATTTCTATGGCCGAGCAGCCGCACACAAGCCTAAGATCACCATGCGCAATGCGAAGCGTTAGCTGGAGTGGTGTGAAGCTTGCCACCATTGGACTCTGGAGCTGTGGAAACGCGTTCTCTGGAGTGATGAATCATTCTTCACCATCTGGCAGACCGACAGATGTGTCTGGGTTTGATGGATGCCAGGAGAACGCTATCTGCCCCAATGTATAGTGCCAATTGTAATGTTTGGTGGAGGAGGAATAATGGTTTAGGGATGTTTTTCATGGTTCGGGCTAGGTCCCTTACTTCCAGTGAAGGGAAATCTTAACGCTAGTGTGTGTGACATTCTAGACGATTCTGTGCTTCCAACTTTGTGGCAACAGTTTGAGGAAGGCCCTTTCCTGCCTCAGCATGACAATGCCCTTGTGCACAAAGTGAGGGTCCATACAGAAATGGTTTGTCAAATTCGGTGTGGAAGAACTTTACTGGCCTGCACAGAGCCCTGACCTCAAACCCATCGAACACCTTTGGTAAAATTTGGAACGCCGACTGCGAGCCAGGACTAATCGCCCAACATCAGTGCCGAGACCTCACTAATGCTCGTGTCTGAATGGAAGCAATCCCTGCATCAATGTTCTAATATCTAGTAGAAAGCCTTCCCAGAAGACTGGAGGCAGCAAAGGGGGGACAAACTCCATATTAATGCCCATGATTTTGGAATGAGATTTTCCACATACTTTTGGTCATGTAGTGTATGCCAAGGCACACTGATACTTTACTGGCGGCTCGTGGTGGCCCAACACCCTGTTAAGACACTTTATGTTGGTGTTTCCTTTATTTTGGCAGTTACAGTTGAAGTCAGAAGTTTACATACATTTAGGTTAGTCATTAAATCACATTTCCAGTGGGACAGAAGTTTACATACACTAAGTTGACTGTGCCTTTAAACAGCTTGGAAAATTCCAGAAAATGATGTCATGGCTTTAGAAGCTTCTAATTTACATAATTTGAGACAATTGGAGGTGTACCTGTGGATGTATTTCAAGGCCTACCTTCAAACTCAGTGCCTCTTTGCTTGACATAATGGGAAAATCAAAAGAAATCAGCCAAGACTTCAGACAAAAAAATTGTAGACCTTCAGAAGTCTGGTTTATCCTTGGGAGGAATTTCCAAACGCCTGAAGGTACCACGTTGTCACGAACGTCATAAGAACTGGAAATATACTCGGACCAACATGCAGCGTGATCTGGGTTCCACATCTTTTATTGGAAATAAGTGAACCACACAACAAACAATAAAGACTAAACAAAACTTGATGACACAGGAGTGCTAACATGCAACTACACATAAACAATATCCCACAAACACGTGTAAAAAAAAAATGCTACTTAAATATGATCCCCAATTAGAGACGATTATCAGCTGCCTCTAATTGGGAGTCATACCAATCACCAACATAGGAAAACAAAACTAGAACCCCACATAGAAATAATAAATTAGACTAACCCCCAGTCACGCCCTGACCTACTCTACCATAGAAAATAAGGGCTCTCTATTGTCAGGACATGACACACATCTGTACAAACAATAGTACGCAAGTATAAACACCATGGGACCACACAGCCATCATACCGCTCAGGAAGGAGGCGCGTTCTGTCTCCTAGAGATGAATGTACTTTGGTGGGAAAAGTGCAAATAATCCCAGAACAACAGCAAAGGACCTTGTGAAGATGCTGGAGGGAACAGGTACAAAAGTATCTATATCCACAGTAAAACGAGTCCTATATCGACATAACCTGAAAGGCCGCTCAGCAAGGAAGAAGCCTCTGCTCCAAAACTGCCATAAAAAAAGCCAGACTACGGTTTGCAACTGCACATGGGGACAAAGATCGTACTTTTTGGAGAAATGTCCTCTGGTCTGATGAAACAAAAATGGAACTGTTTGGTCATAATGACCATCATTATGTTTGGAGGGAAAAGGGGGAGGCTTGCAAGCCGAAGAACACCATTCCAACCGTGAAGCACGGGGGTGGCAACATCATGTTGTGGGGGTGCTTTGCTGCAGGAGGGACTGGTGCACTTCACAAAATATATGGCATCATGAGGGAGGAAAATTATGTGGATATATTGAACATCTAGATCAACATCGAAAGACTTCAGTTAGGAAGTTAAAGCTTGGTCGCATATGGGTCTTCCAAATGGACAATGACCCCAAGCATACTTCCAAAGTTGTGGCAAAATGTCTTAAGGACAACAAAGTCAAGCTATTGGAGTGGCCATCTCAAAGCCCTGATCTCAATACTATAGAAAATTTGTGGGCAGAACTGAAAAAGCGTGTGCCGAGAAAGGTCTTCAACCTGACTCAGTTACACCAGCTCTGTCAGGAGGAATGGGCCACAATTCATCCAATTTCTTGTGGGAAAGTTGTGGAAGGCTACCCAAAATGTTTGACCCTAGTTAAACAATTTAAAGGCAATGCTACCAAATCCTAATTGAGTGTATGTAAACTTCTGACTCACTGAGAATGTGATGAAAGCTGAAATAAAAGCTGAAATAAATCATTCTCCCTACTATTATTCTGACATGTCACATTCTTAAAATATAGTGGTGATCCTAACTGACCTAATACAGGGAATGTTTACTTGGACTAAATGTCAGGAATTGTGAAATACTGAGTTTAAATGTATTTGGCTAAGGTGTATGTAATCTTCTGACTTCAACTGTACCTGTATATTGTCAAGTCCTTTATAAGTAAACTAAATTCACATAATGACTTTGACACAGCTCTTACTGCTGAACCTGAAAAGACTATGTGCTTGTGCTGTAAACGTACAATAAATACATTATCAACCAGCACAGACGAACAGTAACTTTTGCAATACAGTAACTTCCTTAGTCTTTCACAGTCTGGCAGATTGCTTGCCCATCACATTCTGTTGCCTATAAATACTGTAATGTATAATAATCTAATGTTGAGTAATGTTTTACATCTGCCATAGATTAAGTCTTGTTTAGCTGAGGTCAGTGACAGAGAAGAGTTCAACTGAGCTTGAAAGACTTAAAATGTCAAAGAAATTGACAGTATGTTGAGAGGGGAAATAATTTGTGAATCATGAGAGAAGAAGGGATGATGCTAGAACCCACCCCCCTCTCTCTCTCTTTCTCTCTCTCTCTTCATAAAGAGGTTTTTCAGAATGAGAAGTGGCATAATTATGCTATAATGGTCCCTTGGGGATTCCAGGGGTGACGTATAAGTGCCCTTATGGAAGAAATAGGGATAACACTGAGGAACACTTTGAATGAATTAACAATCAGTCATTATGCATACATTTCCTGAGGTGCACAGAAACACACTACCCAGCTAACACACCATATTCTGAGAACCATACAGCATGTTTCTTAAAGCTTGGTGATAGTTTTGTTGTCTTGTGGTTATTTTGCATACATCCTTCCCATAACTGTCTGGGAATGGTGCAGGATAGTTGCTTGACTTTGGGACATTCTCAGCACATGTATAAAAATCGTGTTATTTAATTACTTTAACAGAACGTTTACTAAAAGCTCAAACATGGTTACGTTTAATCAAATGTTTGGTCATGTTCTAGGAACGTTCTCCAAATAGAGTGACATTGAGAATGTTCTCAAATAGTTCAGAGTATGTTAAGAAACAATGTTCGTGTGTGTGAATTTCAAGACTTTAGCATAGTGTTTCCTATAGGTTTGTTTCATTTTTCTATTTCAAGACTTTAGCATAGTGTTTCCTATAGGTTTGTTTCATTTTTCTATTTCAAGACTTTAGCATAGTGTTTCCTATAGGTTTGTTTCATTTTTCTATTTCAAGACTTTAGCATAGTGTTTCCTATAGGTTTGTTTCATTTTTCTATTTCAAGACTTTAGCATAGTGTTTCCTATAGGTTTGTTTCATTTTTCTATTTCAAGTATTTTTGTTAAATGGTTCAGAGAACTTTATTAAGACACAATGTTCTTCTGTAGGATTTTCAGTACTTCATCATAACATTTCCAAAAGCTTTCCTTGTGGTTCTATTTAAAGTACTGTTCTCAAATTGTTCAGAGAGCTTTAGAAATCAATTTTATTCTGTGGGAATGTCAGCACTTCCCCAGAACATTCCACACAAGTTCCCATGTTTTTTTTTTATGTCACATTTTTTATACATTCTGGGAACATTCCCCTAAATGGTGTCACATAAGTGATGTTCTCAAAACATTCAGAGAATGTATGGTTCTCTTTTATGTTAGTATTTGTCAATATTTTGGGAATGTTCTATATAATGGACTTCTACATTAACATGAATAAGCTCTAAATTCCTTGATGAAGGCCTTCCATAAAAAAAACTCAAGAACACTTTAGTAACGTTGTAAGGTTGCATTTACACAGGCAGCCCAATTCTGACATTTTCTTCACTAATTGGTCTTTTGACCAATCAGATCAGACCTGAAAATGATCTAATTTGAAAAGATGTGATTGGTCAAAAGACCAATTAGTGTAAAAAATATAAGAATTGGGCTGCTGGTGTAAATGCAGCCTAAGATTGTTATTTAAAACATATACATTCAGTTCTCAGGGTCATCAAAACTCTCTCTATCCTCTATCTTGTTATGGGTGTTCAGGTGTGTTGTCTGTGCCACTAATTGGCCACACCTGATATTAATCTTGTTTCCTTTTAAATGGAGTCTGTTTGAATCGACTAAAATTAACAGCTTTATATTATTGATATGATTGACTAACCAGGTTTCAACCTTTTTATACGAGTAGTACATGTCGGATAAATAATGCTGCGACAGGCCTGACGGAAACAGCAAATTTGTTGGTAAAGTTTCCAAATGTTGACAAAACAAAATACGTTAGTAAAGGTGGGTTCTTTTCGTGTCAGTAAGATTAATAATGCACGGAAATGGTGAAGGAAATGCCTTTATAAACAAATATTTATATAATAACCATGGTCACGTTTTGATCTGTTGTGTCGTCCTCCCACTACGACTTGTCGGGAAAGAATGCAGGTTTAGCAACAGATCAAATGCTACATGAACTTCACAGAGTGGTGAAAATGCATGTTGTGATTGACGCTCCTTTCCAATAAGTATCTAGGGTCTTATTCTGTAAACATGATTGATGCTTGGCTGCCTTTTGAAAAATAAAAATAATCTTGCTATTTTGTCTTTAATAATCTCATCGTTTTGGCTATCCTACCCCATCTGTGGCTGTGAGCTCTTGGCTAGAGCGCACATGCCAATACCAGAGTGGGCACATTCGCTACACAACTTATTTTTTGACAACTGACAAAGCCATCTGTATTGTTGAAAGTGCAATGGAAACCCATTTCACTTGTATGTTTTATTTAACTGCCAAAGTTTTTTAATGCGCACTATGTCATCATGAACAGCCTTTGATCCACAACAGGTCAATTTCATGGACACACATCTCTGGTAGGAAAATGCGCATGTTGTTTTTATTCACATGAAATTGGATGGAATCCTAGCTACTAATATTAAGTGTCATACACCTACCTGTGCCTAGCCCACATGGGCTTGCAAGTTACTTAAAAAAATATATGTATGCGTAAAAAACATATTTCACCAAACTCCATCCCTTGTGGCCCAGTGGACTAATTCCAGGGATAGAAAACAAGATCATAGGTTTGAATCTCACTGATGTCAATATATATACATATACAGTAACGGTCAAAGTTTAGACACTCATTCAAGGGTTTTCTTTATTTTTACTTTCTACATTGTAGAATAATAGTGAAGACATCAAAAGTTTGAAATAACACATATGGAATCATGTGTTAACCAAAAAAAGTGTTAAACTAATCAAAATATATTTTAGATTCTTCAAAGTTGCCACCCTTTGCCTTTATAACAGCTTTGCAAGCTCTTGACATTCAACCAGCTTCATGAGGAATGCTTTTCCAACAGTCTTGAAGGAGTTCCCAAATACAGTATGCTGAGCACGTGTTGGCTGCTTCTCCTTCACTCTGCAGTCCAACTCATCCCTAACCATCTCAATTGGGTTGAGGTCGAGTGATTATGGAGGCCAGGTCATCTGATGCAGCACTCCATCAGTAGTTTGACTAACCGCAAACCAGATGGGATGGCGTATCACTGCAGAATGCTGTGGAACCCATGCTGGTTATGTGTGCCTTGAATTCTAAATAAATCACTGACAATGTCACCAGCAAAGCACCCCCACACCATCACAGCTCCTCATCCATGCTTCACGATGGGAACCACATACAGTGGGGCAAAAAAGTATTTAGTCAGTCACCAATTGTGCAAGTTCTCCCACTTAAAAATATGAGAGAGGCCTGTAATTTTCATAGGTACACTTCAACTATGATGGACAAAATGAGAGAGAAAAAATCCAGAAAATCACATTGTTGGATTTTAATGAATTTATTTGCAAGAGCTAAACAGACAGGTACTGGACAGAGCTAAACAGACAAGTACTGGACAGAGCTAAACAGACAGGTACTGGACAGAGCTAAACAGACAGGTACTGGACAGAGCTAAACAGACAGGTACTGGACAGAGCTAAACAGACAGGTCCTGGACAGAGCTAAACAGACAGGTACTGGACAGAGCTAAACAGACAGGTACTGGACAGAGCTAAACAGACAGGTACTGGACAGAGCTAAACAGACAGGTACTGGACAGAGCTAAACAGACAGGTCCTGGACAGAGCTAAACAGACAGGTACTGGACAGAGCTAAACAGACAGGTACTGGACAGAGCTAAACAGACAGGTCCTGGACAGAGCTAAACAGACAGGTACTGGACAGAGCTAAACAGACAGGTACTGGACAGAGCTAAACAGACAGGAAAGTTAATAGTTACTAATGGGTAGGAGAAACATCACAGATGAATATCATTACGTCAGTATATTAGGAGATAGTCACAACACCTGATAAGGAGCTGGAACTACACACCTGATAAAGTTATGGAACTACACACCCATAACCCTAACCTTAGCCCTTTTAGCTAACCCTTCACATAACCCTAACCTTGACCTTAGCTCTAACCCATTACCCTAACCCCTAGCTAATGTTAGACACCTAGTCAACTAGCTAGATTTCGTAACATATCATACACTTAGCAATTCATAACATATTGTACGTTTAGCAAATTCATGACATATAATGAACTGTAATTCGTTACATATCGTACAAAATGGGGGATGGACATCCACAAATTAATACATACAATACAAAACGTAACACATCATACTAAATGGAGGGTCTCGGATTTAAGTACAGAATAATACGAAATGCTCTGAGACCAGATTCGATAAGGAGCTGGAACTACAAATCTGATAAGGAGCTGGAACTACACAGCTGATAAAGAGCTGGAACTGCACACCTGATAAGTAGATTGAACTAAACACCTGATAAGGAGCTGGAACTACACACCTGAAACTACAAACCTGATAAGTAGATGGAACTACACACCTGATAAGGATCTGGAACTAAACACCTGATAAGGAGCTGGAACTAAACACCTGATAAGGAGCTGGAACTAAACAACAGATAAGGAGCTGTTCATCAAAGCAGTCTGCAAAGAAAACAATATGTCCCTTCTTCAAAGACTGAAATCTGAACAAAACTCTTATGATATTGATCAAAATGAATAAACTGTTTTTCTTCACTAAATGCTACAATGAATCACAAATATGTATACCCGTTGTATCTATAGCTACATCATCCTTCAAGATAAAGTAATTAACCACCCCAAGAGCACAGAAATATGAATCCCAGCCCAGACAGGGCTGTGTCCCAAATGGCACCACATTCCCTATTTAGTGCACAACTTTTGATAGGACTCTGGTCAAAACGAGTGCATAAAATAGGGAATATGGTGACATTTGGGACGTAGCCCTGATTAAGGGATTGGAATGTGTGACCAGGTAGAATTGGAGGAGGCATACATACGACTCTAATCAATAATTGGTCACAGTGTACTCTAGCGGAAAATTGCTGAATGTGGAACGTAGTAGTCTTATCTGGCTCAAGGTAAACTGTGCTTAATTGCTGTTACACTTGATTATGCTCCAAATATTAGGCAGCCTAAGAAACCTGTAGTGTGGTGCATCTTAAGCAGTATGCTGTAACAGTGTATGCATAATATGCAGATTTCTGTTCACATTCCGGGATATCTCTGCTGCCAATATACTATTTATATTCCAATAGCGCTCATCCATGCAAAGTCAATTTACTCATCTGAAATCATATTGTCTTTACACGCTTAATATGGGTTACTATGGTTATGAATTAAGGAATAAAACCACACATTTCTCTGTTTTGCATATGTGACCGAACGGCTCGATTCGGTCTTAAGTAGCAAAATTTGAAATAGTGTTTTTTAAATTTTTACAAGCCATGAGGCCAAAGGAATTGTCTGCAGAGCTCCGATACAGGATTATGTCGAGGCACAG
Source organism: Oncorhynchus clarkii lewisi (assembly GCF_045791955.1). Classification (NCBI taxonomy): domain Eukaryota; kingdom Metazoa; phylum Chordata; class Actinopteri; order Salmoniformes; family Salmonidae; genus Oncorhynchus; species Oncorhynchus clarkii. Next base: position 15,852,324 of record NC_092158.1, on the reverse strand, counting down.
ATCTGGGGAAGGGTACCAAAACATTTCTGCAGGATTGAAGGTCCCAAAGAACACTGTGGCCTCCATCATTCTTAAATGGAAGAAGTTTGGAAATACCAAGACTCTTCTTAGAGCTGGCTGCCCAGCAAAACAGAGCAGTCAGGGAAGAAGGGCCTTGGTCAAGGAGGTGACCAATGGTAACTCTGAGAGAGCTCCAGAGTTCCTCTGTGGAGTTGGAAGAACCTCCCAGAAGGACAACCATCTCTGCAGCACTCCACCAATCAGGCATTTATGGTAGAGTGGCCAGAAGGTCAAACACAGATCAAACATGTAACGATAGCTAGCGAGTCAGCCAGCTAATGTTAGCTTGCTAGCTAACAGTACGCTTTAACGTGAAAATAAAATGACTTTCTGACAAATTAGAAAAGTATCATATCTGAAAATGTAGCTAGCTAGACGATCTTACCCATATGCATGGATGGATGTTTCTCCCTCTCTGTCACGGATGCCATGGTTGCCCTTAGTTTGAAGGTAATACAGAGACAGGCATTTTATACGACATCCTTCTGTCTGTTCTCTTTTCGATTCCCTCTACATATTTGCAATCAAATGCCAGAATTTTCTCTATCTCCTTAGCTATCGTACTCTAGTTCCACTGGGCATCCCACTGATTTCAAAACTCGGTCCTTTAGAAAGTAGAGGATTACCTACACATACTGACCAGCTCATGTCATAGACAGAAGCGTGCTACATGGCAGACCAATCCGAACTCATCTCTCGACATCTCCAGTCCATCCACTATCTCAGCGAATCATGGCTAATGGGAATTCACTCTTGGAAGGAAGATAGTCGGGAGGACATATTATTGGACGAATGGAGTAGTATATGTACTAAGGCTCAGACACAGACTGTGAATACTCGGCTAAAACTATTGCAATACAATTGGTTGATGCGAACAGATGTAACCACTGCTAAGTTAAATGCGTTTAATAGTAAAATTCCAGATATATGCTACAAGTACAATCACTCTAAAGGGATTCTGTTTCATTGTCTGTCGGACTGTGAGAAAATTCACGATTTTTGGAAGGAGGTATCACATATGATATCCCAAATAGTATCAGTAAAATTGCCTCTCCATCCCAAAGTGTTTACCCTGGGGTTGTACCCAATCAATCCTCATCTAAAGAACCAAGAACAAACTCTTATAGATGTGTGCTTGTTGCAAGCAAGAGGCTTGATAGCTCTTGCCTGGAAAAGTGTGAACAGACCTAGTATTGCCCAATGGCATAGGGAAATGTTGTCTTGCCTGGGAAAGTGTGAACAGACCTAGTATTGCCCAGTGGCATAGGGAAATGTTGTCTTGCCTGGGAAAGTGTGAACAGACCTAGTATTGCCCAATGGCATAGGGAAATGTTGTCTTGCCTGGGAAAGTGTGAACAGACCTAGTATTGCCCAATGGCATAGGGAAATGTTGTCTTGCCCAACAATGGAAAAGATAACATATATGGTTATGGGTAAACAAGACACTTTTGAAAAGGTTTGGGGACCATTTTTGGATTTTGTTGAGCAGCATGATGTGGGTGAAATATTGGCTAATAAAGGAAACTCAGGGTAGTGTGCTATGCTTTATGTGCATGTGGTGTGTTGGGGAGAGATTTCCAATTGGCTTCTGGCGCTGTGTTTCATCTTAAATTTGCACCAAGTATGTTCTATCCTATTGGATCAGACCACTGTAATTGTGGTGGTTTTATGCTTCTGTAACACTTTTGTTTTGTCTTAGATGTTTCATAATATATATATATATATATATATATATATATATATATATATATATTTGCTGTTAACCTTTGATGTGGTTTTTGCTGTTATATTTTTTTTCATGTAATATTTCTTCTTATATATGTTAAAGAATAAAAATAAATAAATATATTGTTTAAAAATAAAATATAACCGCTAATGGGAAGGTTTTATTTTTTTCCATGGCTAATCCAACTAGGCTCGTAAGTTACCAATTTTATTCGTATTTACATATGGCATACTAGTTTGTTATTAAGGCAAATGAAAGCTTAAAAAATCAACGTTAAAATGCCTCTCCTGTGAAGTAGTGATGCGTGACATACAGTACCAGTCAAAAGTACTCATTCAAGGATTTCTCTTTATTTGACTATTTTCTACATTGTAGAATAATAGTGAAGAAATCAAAACTATGAAATAACATATGAAATCACGTAGTAACCAAAAAGGTGTTAAACAAATCAAAATAGATTTTATATATTAGATTCTTTAAAGTTGCCACCCTTTACCTTGATAACAGCTTTGCACACTCTTGGCATTCTCTCAGCCAGCTTTATGAGGAATGATTTTCCAACAATCTTGAAAGTGTTTCCACATATGCTGAGCACTTGTTGTCTGCTTTTCCTTCACTCTGCGGTCGAACACTTTCCAAACCATCTCAATTGTGAAGGCCAGGTCATCTGATGCAGCACTCCATCCCTCTCCTTGGTCAAATAGCCCGTAAAAAGCCTGGGGGTGTGTTTTGGGTCATTGTCCTGTTGAAAAACAAAATGATAGTCCCACTAAGCGCAAACCAGATGGGATGGTGTATCGCTGCAGAATGCTGAAGTAGTCATGCTATGGTAGTCATGCTGATTAGGTGTGCCTTGAATTCTAAATATATCACTGACAGTGTCACCAGCAAAGCACCTCCACACCATCACACCTCCTCCTCCATGCTTCAATGTGGGAACCACACATGCAGAGATAATCCGTTCACCTACTCTGTGTCTCACAAAGACCGAGAAGGAGAGTGATGGAGTGCTGCATCAGATGACCTGCCCTTCACAATCACCCTATCTCAACCCAATTGAGATGGTTTGGGATGAGTTGGACTGCAAAGTAAAAATGCGAAGAGTGTGAAAAGCTGTGTAATCAAGGCAAAGGGAGGCTACTTTGAAGAATAAAAATATATTTTACTTTTTTTAACACTTTTTTGTTACTACACTTCCATATGTGTTATTTCATAGTTTTGATGTCTTCACTATTATACTACAATGTAGAAAATAATAAAAAATTAAGAAAAACCATAGAATGAGTAGGTGTGTCCAAACTTTTGACTCGTACTGTATATGTACAGTTGAAGTCGGAAGTTTACATACACTTATATCGAAGTCATTAAAACTCATTTTTCAACCACTAACAAACTATAATTTTGGCATGTCGGTTAGGACATCTACTTTGTGCATGACACAAGTCACCTTTCCAACAATTGTTTACAGACAGATTATTTCACTGTATCACAATTCCAGTGGGTCAGAAGTTTACATACACTAAGTTGACTGTGCCTTTAAGCAGCTTGGAAAATTCCAGAAAATTATGTTATGGCTTTAGAAGCTTCTGATAGGCTGATTGAAATCAGTTGAGGCAATTGGAGGTGTACCTGTGGATGTATTTCAAGGCCTTCCTTCAAACTCAGTGCCTCTTTGCTTGACATCATGGGAAAATCAAAAGAAATCAGCCAAGACCTGCAGACCTCCAGAAGTCTGGTTCATCCTTGGGAGCAATTTCAAAAACGCTTGAAGGTACCACGTTCATCTGTACAAACAATAGTACGCAATTATAAACACCATGGGACCACGCAGCTGTCATACCGCTCAGGAAGGAGATGCGTTCTGTCTCCTAGAGATGAATGTACTTTGGTGCGAAAAGTGAAAATCAATCCCAGAACAACAGCAAAGGACCTTGTGAAGATGCTGGAGGAAACGGGTACAACGTATCTACTGTATATCCACAGTACATCGACATAACCTGAAAGGCCGCTCAGCAAGGAAGAAGTCACTGCTACAAAACCTCCATAAAAAAGCCAGACTACGGTTTGCAACTGCACATGGGGACAAAGATCGTACTTTTTGGAGAAATGTCCTCTGGTCTGATGAAAACAAAATAGAACTGTTTGGCCATAATGACCATTGTTGTGTTTGGAGGAAAAAGGGGGAGGCTTGCAAGCCGAAGAACACCATCCCAACCGTGAAGCACGGGGGTGGCAGCATCATGTCGTGGGGGTACTTTGCTGCAAGAGTTACTGGTGCCCTTCACAAAATAGATGGCTTCATGAGGAAGGAAAATTATGTGGATATATTGAAGCAACATCTGAAGACATCAGTTAAAGTTATATAAAGTTAAAGTTATAAGTTAAAGCTTGGTAACAAATTGGTTTTCCAAATGGACAATAACCCCAAGAATACTTCCAAAGTTGTGGCAAAATGGCTTAAGGACAACAAAATCAAGCTATTGGAGTGGCCATCACAAAGTCCTGACCTCAATCCTATAGAAAATCTGTGGGCAGAACTGAAAAAGAGTGTGCGAGCAAGGAGGCCTACAAACCTGACTCAGTTACACCAGCTCTGTTAAACAATTTTAAAGGCAATGCTACCAAATAGTAATTGAGTGTGTGTAAACTTCTGACCCACTGGGATTGTGATGAAAGAAATATAAGCTGAAATATTTCATTCTCTCTACTATTATTCTGACATTTCACATTGTTAAAATAAAGTGGTGATCCTAACTGACCTAAGACAGGGAATTGTTAATAGGATTAAATGTCAGGAATTGTGAAACACAGTTTAAATGTATTTGGCTAAGGTGTATGTAAACTTCCGACTTCAACTGTATAAAAAAAATATATACGTAAAGAGGTCCTAAAATTCTAATAGCTAAATGATCCTTGGTATGACCATTTTCCTCTACTAGCACTCCTCCCATGGTACAAACACAGTATTTCACCTCACAAAGTCACAATGACTGTAGTGGACCATCATCATGATTGTCTTCAGTGGAGGTTACTCAGAGTAGGAAAGGGAATTTCACACACCCTTCCATAGACATAAACAATAATTATTGTTGACTCAAAGAAAGAGAAAGACAATAGTTTAACAGATTTTAACAATTTATTTTAAAATGAAAGAGAAGCAAGAGAGAGAGAGAGAAAGGTATATTTCTCATTTTTTGAATAAAAAATACAGCTAGCTAGTTTAGCCATTCAACATTAGAACTCTTCCAAGTCAAGGTAAGCTTTTGGTTTTATAAATGTATTTTCACCAGTGCCTGCCAGTGTAACTGCTAAACTGCTTGCTGACTGTACACTGTACTGCAGGATTGTAGTGAGTTTACTAATGCATTAGCTGTAGTAGCTGCGTTATCTATTACATTTGCTTATGTGGTGACAACGATGTAGGCTGGGTGTAGTGGTTATGATATGAAGGTTTGACTTGGAAAGGTTTTTTCACCTGGTCAAAGACAGCTGATGTGTTGAGCACTGAAGTCCACAAGCGAAGGGAAAAGGTGAGAAGGTGAGAGCGCGTAGCAAAATGATCATGCTGTTTGTATGTGGCTGCAATGAAAGTGAACTGTTTTAGTGTGATCAAGGGTGTATTCATTCCAGCTGATTCTGTTGGAAAACATAAAACGGAATCAAATGGAACAAAACGGGGAAAAACAAACCTGAACCTCGTTTGCAACATTGGACTAATGATTACACCTTAGATCAGCTAGTGTGTGCAAGGTGGTACTGAATGTGTCACTGTCTGTCACCGTGATTACACACATTTTTCTCAACCTGTGCACCTACGTACGTTGTAAACGTTCATTCATAGGCTAGCTAGGTTGTCGGAATCTCATGATGTGTAAAGGGAAATTTGAGTATCACGTAGTAGACTAAACCTATCGATGTTATATTGAGCTGGGTGAATAGAATATGAATGACAGTCATCCAATATGCTATAATAGAAATAAGGCCAAGCTCATAAAAAATATAACCTTACTCCCTCATTTTAAACGTCACCGACTGCCACTGATTGTATTTAACGTGCTCATGCATGACAATGTCCTAACAACAATGAGATTTATTCAAATGAACACTTTACATGTTCGATGAAAACCCAGAGATGAGTATTACCCCTCAAAATAGAATCTGAGTGTTTGAGGATTTTTTTCTTTTTCGGGAACCAGACTCACTGAAGGTTGGACATGATTAATTTACTGTAAATTGAGTCTATAATTTCCATGCGGTTTGAGTGTATCCAGGTAATTGTGTGCCCATGTGATGTCATAGTGGTAATGCTGACTTGCATGAGATCAGCATAATTAATTGATAATGCCCGAGAAGCCGGTGTGTGGAAGATATATTGGCATGGGTGTTGTTAGGCCCGAGACTAATATACAGGTTACCAACATATTCAAATAATTATATTTTCATAAAATTTTCATTTTGATGAATTTATTCGTACCATTTCGTCCTTCTACAAGACATACAGTAGTCCCGATACTAATCTAGGGTTGCTACCAAAGCCGGCTGGTCTTTCGTTTTATGGGTTCAGTTGCTAGAGACGCCACCAAGTCATTCAGTCTTTTTGTTCTGTATCTATCTATGGACGCAACCCAGTCGTTTGTTCTAAATGATCCATTTCCATACTGGCTGGCAACATTCTCATCCCGTGCTTGCTAGCTAACCAACTACAGCTACAGTCACGTCAAAAAAAAACAGAAACATGCAAAGTAGTTGCATTTGAATAAGTTGTTTTCTTCTGAGATTTATTTGGATACATCCAAAACAATGAGCTAATGAGGCGCAATTTTGCGTGGCATAGAAAATGTGCTTACTCGTCAGGACACTGTTGTTTAGAGCAGAGGAGAAAAATAAAAACATCTATGTATCCATAAAACTTTTGTCAGCTGATTCATGATTTAGACTGTCTGAGAAACGCTGCTCGTCACATTCATTAGTATGGGACAGCTGGAGATCGAATTTTAATGTTGAAACAATGTTGCAAATGTTGAAGAGACAGACAGCAAGGTTTAAACAAATGTTTGCTGTTGAAAACAAAATGTTAGTCTTAAAGAAATGTGAGATAATGCCTTGATGCTTTTTATAGTGGAGATCAAGTTTTCACATTGCTTTGCTGATGAGACAGTGGATTGCGCAGTCAGATGGAACAGAGTAAATAGGCATTTTAACTTCATAGATTTAGCCGGTGGAAAGACACTGGATGGAAGTCGATTTTAACCAATCAGCATTCAGGATTAGACCCAGCCGTTGTGTAATGATCAGATTACCAAATTCTAAAGGTCTTGACTATGGCACTGAGAGAACTAGTCACAGAGGCATATACTGTACCTAGTACTGAAAGGTCAATGGTATGGTTTCTTGGGCAGAGCTAAATTTACAAGTACTGGACAGAGCTAAACTAGCAGGAGAGTTAGTAGTGAGTAATGAGTAGGAGAAACATCAGGGATTAATATCATTATGTCAGTATAGTGGAGTTAGTCACAACATCTGAAAAGGAGCTGGAACTACACAACTGACAGGAATATACATTTGCTTAACAAGTCACATAATAAGAAGCATGGACTCACTCTGTATGCAATAATAGTGTTTAACATGATTTTTTAATGACTACCTCATCTCTCCACCCCACACGTACAATTATCTGTAAGGTCCCTCAGTCGAGCAGTGAATTTCAAACAGATTCAAGCACAAAGACCAGCATGGTTTTCCAATGCCTCGCAAAGAAGGGCACCTATCGGTAGACAAATAAACAACAGACGATGAATATCCCTTTGAGCATAGTGAAGTTATTAATACACTTTGGATGGCCTATCAATACACCCTGTCACTACAAAGATACAGGTATCCTTCCTTACTCAGTTGCCGGAGAGGAAGGAAACTTCTTTGGGATTTCACCATGAGGCCAATGGTGATTTAAAACAGTTACTGAGTTTAATGGCTGTGAAAATATCAAACTGAGGATGGATCAATAATGGGCTCCCGAGTGGCACAGTGGTGTAAGGCACTGCATCTCAGAGCAAGAGGTGTCACTACAGTACCTGGTTCTAATCCAGACTGTATCACATCTGGCCATGATCCCATAGGGTGGTGCACAATTGGCCCAGCTTCATCAGGGTTTGGCCAGAGTAAGCCATCATTGTAAATAAGAATTTGTTCTTACCTGACTTGCCTAGTTAAAGAAAAAATACATTGTAGTTAATCCACAATCCACTCTGTCTACATGACAGAGTGAAAAGAAGGGACACCTTACAGAATACAAATATTCCAAAACATGCATCATGTTTGCAATAAGGCACTAAAGTAATACTGCAAAAAAATGGGGCAAAGCAATTCACTTTTTGTCCTGAATACAACATGTTTAGGGGCAAATCAAATACAGCACATGAGTGATGGGTGATGGACGTCCACAAATTAATACATACAATATGAAATGTAACATATCACTGAAAGTGTCTCAGATTTACATACAGTGCATTGCGAAAGTATTCGGCCCCCTTGAACTTTGCGACCTTTTGCCACATTTCAGGCTTCAAACATAAAGATATAAAACTGTATTTTTTTGTGAAGAATCAACAACAAGTGGGACACAATCATGAAGTGGAACGACATTTATTGGATATTTCAAACTTTTTTAACAAATCAAAAACTGAAAAATTGGGCGTGCAAAATTATTCAGCCCCCTTAAGTTAATACTTTGTAACGCCACCTTTTGCTGCGATTACAGCTGTAAGTCGCTTGGGGTATGTCTCTATCAGTTTTGCACACCGAGAGACTGCCATTTTTTCCCATTCCTCCTTGCAAAACAGCTCAAGCTCAGTGAGGTTGGATGGAGAGCATTTGTGAACAGCAGATTTCAGTTCTTTCCACAGATTCTCGATTGGATTCAGGTCTGGACTTTGACTTGGCCATTCTAACACCTGGATATGTTTATTTTTGAACCATTCCATTGTAGATTTTGCTTTATGTTTTGGATCATTGTCTTGTTGGAAGACAAATCTCCGTCCCAGTCTCAGGTCTTTTGCAGACTCCATCAGGTTTTCTTCCAGAATGGTCCTGTATTTGGCTCCATCCATCTTCCCATCAATTTTAACCATCTTCCCTGTCCCTGCTGAAGAAAAGCAGGCCCAAACCATGATGCTGCCACCACCGTGTTTGAAAGTGGGGATGGTGTGTTCAGGGTGATGAGCTGTGTTGCTTTTACGCCAAACATAACGTTTTGCATTGTTGCCAAAAAGTTCAATTTTGGTTTCATCTGACCAGAGCACCTTCTTCCACATGTTTGGTGTGTCTCCCAGGTGGCTTGTGGCAAACTTTAAACAACACTTTTTATGGATATCTTTAAGAAATGGCTTTCTTCTTGCCACTCTTCCATAAAGGCCAGATTTGTGCAATATACGACTGATTGTTGTCCTATGGACAGTCTCCCACCTCAGCTGTAGATCTCTGCAGTTCATCCAGAGTGATCATGGGCCTCTTGGCTGCATCTCTGATCAGTCTTCTCCTTGTATGAGCTGAAAGTTTAGAGGGACGGCCAGGTCTTGGTAGATTTGCAGTGGTCTGATACTCCTTCCATTTCAATTCCTTGGGATGTTTAAAGCTTGGGAAATCTTTTTGTATCCAAATCCGGCTTTAAACTTCTTCACAACAGTATCTCGGCTCTGCCTGGTGTGTTCCTTGTTCTTCATGATGCTCTCTGCGCTTTTAACGGACCTCTGAGACTATCAAAGTGCAGGTGCATTTATACAGAGACTTGATTACACACAGGTGGATTGTATTTATCATCATTAGTCATTTAGGTCAACATTGGATCATTCAGAGATCCTCACTGAACTTCTGGAGAGAGTTTGCTGCACTGAAAGTAAAGGGGCTGAATAATTTTGCACGCCCAATTTTTCAGTTTTTGATTTGTTAAAAAAGTTTGAAATATCCAATAAATGTCGTTCCACTTCATGATTGTGTCCCACTTGTTGTTGATTCTTCACAAAAAAATACAGTTTTATATCTTTATGTTTGAAGCCTGAAATGTGGCAAAAGGTCGCAAAGTTCAAGGGGGCCGAATACTTTCGCAATGCACTGTACATAATAATACAAAATGCTCAGAGAACAGATGGGATTAGGAGCTGGAATTCACACCTGATAAGGTGCTGGAACTCACACCTGCAAGCTGTGCTCATCAAAACAGTCTGCAAAGGAAACATTGTACCACACATATGTCCCTTCTCCAAAAACTGAACAAACCTCTTACGATATTGATCAACATTCTACACTAAATGCTTCAATGAATCACAAACATTCATATCCATTGTATCTATATCTACATCTTCCCTCAAGGTAAAGTAATTAACCACCCCAAGAGCACAGAAATATGAACGCCAGACCTGGACTGCGTCCCAAATGAATGTACTACTTAATGTACTACTTTTGATACGTCTCTGGTCAAAACGAGTGCATAAAATAAGGAATATGGTGACATTTGGGACATAGCCCTGATTAAGGGATTGGAATGTGTGACCAGGTAGAATTGGAGGAGGCATACATACGACTCTAATCAATAATTGGTCACAGTGTACTCTAACGGAAAATTGCCTTCTCGGAATGTGGAACCTAGCAGTGTTATCTGGCTCAAGGTAGTCTTCACTTAATTGCTGATACACTAGATTATGCTCCAAATATTAGGCAGCCTAAGCAACCTGAAGTGAGGTGCATCTTAAGCAGTAAGCTTTAACTGTGTATGCATAATACAGATTTCTGTTCACATTCCTGGTTATCACCGCTGCCAAAGCCAATATAACATTTATATTCCAATAGCTCTCATCCATGCGTTTTACATATATTCATGTGAAGTCACCTTGTCTTCAAACGCTTAATGGTGTTAAGAATTTACTAAAATTCAGAAGAGAGGACCAGACTTGAATGCAACACTTAACTGGTTACCTTGAACGCAGCTCCCTACTAACTCAACAAGCACCAGCTGCTACTAACTTCCAATCAGCTTCCACACCTGATGCAACATGTTAACTAGTTGCCCTGAACGCAGCTCCTCAACAGCATCAGCTGCAACTCATTGCTAATCAGCCTCCACACCTGTCCTGACTCTCCTTAACCTCTTTATCCTACCCCCTCCTTTTTCGAACATTCTGTTAAAAATCGCGCAACTTTTCAGCGTCCTGCTACTCATGCCAGGAATATAGTATATGCATATGATTAGTATGTGTGGATAGAAAACACTCTGAAGTTTCTAAAACTGGTTAAATCACGGCTGTGACTATAACAGAGCGTGTGTTTCATCGAAAAGCGCAAGAAAAACTGCTCACTGAAATCTGAAAAAAGTATCCATGCGCCCCTTTCATGGATTATTTAAAGGAATTAAAGGAAATTTAATATGGAGACGGATGCAATTCATACAGCTTCCACACCAAAAACGTAATTTTCATTGACAAAAATCCATTGAGGTATTACGAATAGATCCTTGATTCAATCCAGCCTACCTCAATCGATTTTGGAAGATTGAAAAATGGACACTGTTTTCTTTTGTAGCTGCTATTGAATACAGATCGCCCAGTGATCAATTTGATCGCTTATTAACGTTTACAAATACCTAAAGTTGGGTTATAAAAGTAGGTTGAAGTTTTTTGTCAACGAATATAGGCAACTTATATCATTTTTAAACATGACGTTGCGTCTTGGAAGAGAGCTTTTTTCGTGATGCAGACAGGCCATACAAATGGATATTTTGGTCATTCATGGACGGATTTAATCGGGAAAAAGACCAATTTGTGATGTTTATGGGACATATAGGAGTGCCAACAAAGAATATCATCAAAGGTAATGAATGTTTTATATTTTATTTCTGCGTTTTGGGTAGCGCCGGCTACCGCAAAATCTGTGGTGGATCATCCCCTCTGCCAGTGATGACTTCTCTTTTCATCGCTGGTCCCATAACTGCAATCCATGCAGTGCAACACCTTCCATCCCTACCAGCCATGAAATCCCAGACAGTTACGTGCCAACTAATCCTGCAGAGGTTTGGCCCCTGGTTTTACCAGCTGAGACCCTCTCTTCGATCAGTGAACTGCCTGCCACAGCCCAGCCATGCCAATATCCCCCAATCTCCTTTTCATCCTCTCTGTATGCATCCAGATGCTGAGGTTATTTCTCCATCGCAGTCTCTACGCTGGGATTTGTTTATTTTGGTGTTCTTTGGCTCCCTGCAATGTTCTGAGTTTATATCCTCATTTTCTACCTACGTCCCTTCTCAGCATATCAGACCGACATCGCCATCCTCGACAAAGATACCTTCACCATCACACAGGAAACTGACCAGTTTGGCAGAACCTCAAATTTACCTGTTCTGGCTAACTTCTGGCTAACATCTGCCCATACCAACCACTCACCTACTTCCTACAGCTCAGACAATTTCAATATCGGATCCACTGTTCATAACCAAATGTGGTTTCATCGCCCCCCCCAATGTTTCCATTCCCATCTGAGACAAATACGATTACTGTATGGCTATCCTGTTGATCAATTCTCTGGACACTACTTCCACATCGGCGCTGCATCCATGGAATCTCGACACAGCATCCCAGACCATACCATACAATTCCTTGCACGCTGGTCCTCTCAAGCTTATCATCCAATAGAGCACAAAGTGTTCTTCAATGGAAGCTTTGAGAACCTTTTCACGAGTGAGTTCCAAATCAAACTTTTTATTTTCTTTATGCAGAACATTTCAAACAGGGAATGCAATGCAGTGTGCTTGAAAGGAAAAAAACTATGAAAATAAAAGCTGAAATATTTACTACACAACAAACATAAGCTAAAATAATGGCAAATTGTACAACTTAACTTCTTGACCATACTTGAGACGCAGACGTCTCAAGTATGCCCCTGGAAATGCAAATGTGCTACGCTAAATGCTAAATGTACTCGTTACAACTCAATCTTTGATCAAAATTCACAAGCAGGGTATTGAATTAAAGCTACACTCGTTGTGAACCTAGCCAGCAAGTCAGATTTTTAAAATGCTTTTCGGCGAAAGCATGAGAAGCTATTATCTGATAGCATGCACCCCCCAAAATGCCAGCACGACACGTAAACAACAGATTTTGCGGTAGCCGGCGCTACCCAAAACGCAGAAATAAAATATAAAACATTCATTACCTTTGACGAGCTTCTTTCTTGGCACTCCTATATGCCCCATAAACATCACTATTGGGTCTTTTTTTCGTTTAAATCGGTCCATATATACCCAAAATAGCTTTGTATGGAAGCAGTGTCATTCAGAAAAAAACATCGTTTTTAAACGCTGCGTAATTTTTTTAAATTAAAAAAGTCGACGATAAACTTTCACAAAACACTTCGAAATCCTTTTGTAATCCAACTTTAGGTATTAGTAAACGTTTATAATCTATCAAAATGATTACAGGGCGATGTATTTTCAATAGGTCTTCACTTGCAAAACAATGGCTGATAATGTCTTCATCAACTACATCCGGGTGAAGACTGGGAAAATGGATGCCAGATAGATGGATTTTCCAACAATTAATTCAATTGAAAATGACGACAATGGCGACATCGTGTGGAATTTGTATGAATTGCAGGCAGGTCGATATTAAATTCTGTTCTCTTTTAACAACTCGTGGAAGTGACTTATGGAAATTATTTTTAGCTTTCAGAGAGCAGTTTTTCTTGCGTTTTTCAATGAAACACACGATCTGTTATAGTCACAGCCGTGATTTAACCAGTTTTATAAACTTCAGAGTGTTTTCTATCCACACATACTAATCATATGCATATACTATATTCCTGGCATGAGTAGCAGGACGCTGAAAAGTTGCGCGATTTTTAACAGAATTTTCGAAAAAGGAGGGGGTAGAAGTAAGAGGTTTTAAAAGCACCCAAAGGAAAAGCAAAGCTACAAATCTTAAGATTTGTCCAGTTTCGGCCCCACTCAGGTTCTCTGGCTGGGGGCATAATAACTAAAGAATGCCTCTTGGTCCTAGGCTGCGGGGTAGTTAAAAGGCCAGTGCCAGATGACCTGAGAGAACAGTAGCAGACCCAAAATGTAACCTTGTGGAAGGCCACATGATATGTATTTTCTGAGGTCCTAAACCAATCTTAAAACTGGACCGGCGATGCCAACCCACCTCTCCAGTTTGTCCAGAAGGACATGATGGTCAACAGTGTTAAATGCAGCACTTTTTAAATCTGAGGACAAGGACAGAGAGCTGTTTGGTATCTAAGAACATTTACCACTTTAAGTAAGGCTATCGCTTGGCTGTGATGGGCACAGAAATCAGATTGGAATTTTTCTGAAATACAGTTGGCACTTAAATCATTTAGCTGTTTGAACCCCGGTTTCTCCAGACTTGTGCTTAAGAATGGAAGGTTGGCGATTATTCAGCTCTAAGCGATTTTCGACCAGTCTAGATGACTTTTCTTCAGAAGGGATTTCAACATAGCAATTTTTTGTGCAGTGGGGAAAGTGCCTGTGAACAGGGAATGATAAACAATATTTTGCACTTCAGATATGTAATTAACCCCTTTTGAAGGTGGTGGGGATATGATTGAGAAGGCAGGTAGAAGGCTTAAGTTGTGATGCCACTTTCCTGAGCATGTCTGTGTCAACCAGGGAAAAATAAATCCATAGTGCCTGTGTGGTAGGCTAGAGCACATAGCAAACTTTTCATCAGGTCTTGCTTGACTGATACCCAGCCTAATGTTGGTTATCTTATCTATGAAATATGCAGCAAACTCATCATATTTAGATGTGGAGGAAAGTTCACAGGTTCGTGTGGGTAGGCTTTATCAGGCCATCCATGGTTGAGAAGAGCACTCTCGAATTAGTCTGATTAATAATGATCAAGTTAGACATCAACATCAGGAGAGCACACATGCTCATCTCTCAGAACCTGCATTAACTCAAGCAGTGTCCTCTAGTCCCTGCCTCCTATCACAGACATCATTTACCTCACGCACTGAATCCTACCCATCCAGCCAAAAGAGGATTGGCTTCCTAGCTGAACCTGGTTCCTCAAGGTTTTCTTCCTTCAAGGGAGTTTTTTTTCTTGCCACAGTCACTTCTTCTTGCTCTCCTGGGGTCTACAAGCTGTACTACCTCAACTGTATTGCCAACCATTCAGCACCTGCAGTCCAGAATGGCTCACTTCCTCTCCAGGGTCAGAGTAACTTGGCCTTCTCTTCTTGGGGATTGGCACCGCATCTGCCTCATGCACAAATTCATGTTGGTCCTATGACCAGAAAATGTGAAATATTCCTCTATTGAAATGAACAAGAAACCCTGCTAATAATAATACAAATGCAGGGCTATCGATCGACTTGGCTACTCATTCATTGCAACTGCAGCGTGAGTGGAAGCAGGGCGAAGTGTTTCTAATGTTGTAAGAGTCTTGAATAAAAACTGTGACAATGCTGAATAAAAACTTAGACATGAACTCAATAAACACAGCAGCTGTTTGCTGTATTCTATTAGTCTCTCTCTGGTCATGGTTTGAAAAGTTGCGAAATCTCACATAGGCTAGGGGTTGTGGGAGCTGTAGGAACAATGATGAGCTATCCACGTAGGCACACTAGATGTCATTTATGTAGAAAAGCCTGGTCAATCTTCTAGGAATGCTTTAGAGATTGACCAGTCAGTTGGTGACCACTGGATTAGTGTCCGCACTGAGATTAAAAGGTTGGGATCCCCAACTGAGTCATACCAAAGACTGTAAAAATGGCACCTGGTGCTCCTCTGCTTGGCATTCAGTATTACAGAGATAGATTGGGGGTAGGGCCCTGCAATAGACTAGCGTCCTGTCCAGGGGCTGTACTTGTGCAGCAAGCTGCATCACACTACAGAAACACTAGATATGTTCCTGCTCCTATTAGCTTTTCCGATTGCACAAGCTAAGGCTCGTGCAAGGCTACTTAGTATACCTATTCTAGCCTTTGTCTTCAACTCAGTGCCTTTGAACATTGAATTAACTACTGTAGAATATTCTTTGTGTTCACAGTTGGCAATGCATATAGTAGTTTGTCCTACCAATAGAAGTCTTAATGCCATAGGGAAATTCATATACAGCATCAAAGAGTACTATTAAATATTTGTAGCCATAGAAATGCTGGGTAACTATTCTGTGATGTTGATGACAGATCATTTAAAGAGGGTTGTATTCTGGGAAATGAGTCCTCGGGGAGGGTTGATCCCATGGGTTCAAGATTTTATATATAATTCAAATGCAAATCTCATATCAATTGGCTGTTCAATAACAGTAAGTACCGGTGGCTTAGTAATATTTTTGTAGGGGAGAGAGCAATTTTTTCTCTCAGTTTGACAGATGTAGCCAATTGAATAGCCTATTATTATAGAAATCCAATCAAATTTAAATTGTCACGCTTCGTAAACAGGAGTAGACTAGCAACGAAATGCTTACCTTTGGGTCCTTTTCCAACAATGCAGAGTTAAGACGAAGATTAAAAAAACTATATAGGAATATGCATAAAATGCAACCTCCAATTGCAACGTCTGACCATGCCTCCACATATTGTCTAAATATTTGTTTATATATATATGTTTAATACCCTCAAACACCAAGTTAGATATAGGCTACCTAATTTCAAAATAGGCCATCATCAATGCCAATCGTGAATTATAAATATAATTTTTACCGGTGAAATGTCCAAACTGCAACTTCATGAAAATCACCGGTAAAATACTTATTTTCCACCATAATTTGCAAATATATTCATAAAAAATCCTACAATGTGATTTTCTGGAAAAAAAATTCTCATTTTGTCCGTCATAGTTGAAGTGTACCTATGATGAAAATTACAGGCCTCTCATCTTTTTAAGTGGGAGAACTGGTGGCACAATTGGTGGCTGACTAAATACTTTTTGGCCCCACCGTATCAGTTGTTTTGCATGGGCTATGTCTCAATTGATCCACCGATGTTAGCCAGATGTCAGCCATCTGCATCTGTGGTGAAAGGTAGCAAAGCTACAGCGGTGTGTCAAACCATGAGACATTCAAAAAATAATCAGTCTTATCGCGAAAACGTCTATCGTTTCTGAGCAGAAAGATGAGACGCTCACGATCACGAGGGTGTTCTCCGTTTTACTCTACACGCTGCAAAGACTCCCTAACTCTTCGCCATTGTACACGATGGCCCATTGCTCTGAGACTTCCTTTGACCATTTTAAAGCCCTCATGGGGCATCCTTGCCTTAATGGTGCTGACTTTCTGGTCTAACTCTTCATCTGACATATCAGAATAGCATTCCCTGACAGACATATTATCTATTTTCATCCTTATGAAAAAAAGCTAATGGTTACACTGTCATGAAATATGATTATATATCGACTATGAAACAAATAGGACATGGCCTGCTTATGAGTTGCCATGAAAGAAAGTTTGGTTAATTCAACTGAAAATGACAAGAACAGGCATTCGTAGCTAAATGCTTTTGGTTAGCTTGAGAATAAAAAGTGCATGATTTATCATTCTACGGTGTTTATGTGTGTAATATAGTAGAATGTTATGAACCGACACTGAATCGTAGGAGCTAACTACCTGCTATGTAAAAGTTGGATGGAAGAACACCCAGTGCTGCTTACCTGAGATGCCATCATCACACAGTCCTTCTTCGTAGGTGTCCGCTATGACTTCCTTTGTGTTGGAAAAAAGTTGCTTTCAGAAAAATTATTTTTGATTGAAATAAAGAAGTTTTGCTCTCGACAAGAACACACAAATGTACCTCCATAGCATATAACAATTTGCCTGTGATTAACCAGACCGTCATACAAACTTGCGCTGCTGAATTCTTGACGCATA
This sequence comes from Oncorhynchus clarkii lewisi, assembly GCF_045791955.1. Taxonomy (NCBI): domain Eukaryota; kingdom Metazoa; phylum Chordata; class Actinopteri; order Salmoniformes; family Salmonidae; genus Oncorhynchus; species Oncorhynchus clarkii. The sequence goes on along the minus strand of NC_092158.1, from coordinate 15,834,669 downwards.
ACTGAAGGTGCTGTCATCAAATCAAATCAAATCAAATTTATTTATATAGCCCTTCGTACATCAGCTGATATCTCAAAGTGCTGTACAGAAACCCAGCCTAAAACCCCAAACAGCAAGCAATGCAGGTGTAGAAGCACGGTGGCTAGGAAAAACTCCCTAGAAAGGCCAAAACCTAGGAAGAAACCTAGAGAGGAACCAGGCTATGTGGGGTGGCCAGTCCTCTTCTGGCTGTGCCGGGTGGAGATTATAACAGAACATGGTCAAGATGTTCAAATGTTCATAAATGACCAGCACGGTCGAATAATAATAAGGCAGAACAGTTGAAACTGGAGCAGCAGCACAGTCAGGTGGACTGGGGACAGCAAGGAGTCATCATGTCAGGTATTCCTGGGGCATGGTCCTAGGGCTCAGGTCCTCCGAGAGAGAGAAAGAAAGAGAGAATTAGAGAGAGCATATGTGGGATGGCCAGTCCTCTTCTGGCTGTGCCGGGTGGAGATTATAACAGAACATGGCCAAGATATTCAAATGTTCATAAATGACCAGCATGGTCGAATAATAATAAGGCAGAACAGTTGAAAGAAACTAGAGCAGCAGCACGGCCAGGTGGACTGGTGACAGCAAGGAGTCATCATGTCAGGTAGTCCTGGGGCATGGTCCTAGGGCTCAGGTCCTCCGAGAGAGAGAAAGAGAGAATTAGAGAACGCACACTTAGATTCACACAGGACACCGAATAGGACAGGAGAAGTACTCCAGATATAACAAACTGACCCTAGCCCCCCGACACATAAACTACTGCAGCATAAATACTGGAGGCTGAGACAGGAGGGGTCAGGAGACACTGTGGCCCCATCCGAGGACACCCCCGGACAGGGCCAAACAGGAAGGATATAACCCCACCCACTTTGCCAAAGCACAGCCCCCACGCCACTAGAGGGATATCTTCAACCACCAACTTACCATCCTGAGACAAGGCTGAGTATAGCCCACAAAGACCTCCGCCACGGCACAACCCAAGGGGGGGGGGGAGCCAACCCAGACAGGATGACCACATCAGTGACTCAACCCACTCAGGTGACGCACCCCCTCCAGGGACGGCATGAGAGAGCCCCAGTAAGCCAGTGACTCAGCCCCTGTAATAGGGTTAGAGGCAGAGAATCCCAGTGGAAAGAGGGGAACCGGCCAGGCAGAGACAGCAAGGGCGGTTCGTTGCTCCAGAGCCTTCAGAGTCATAACCTGCCAACACACCCACAAGCGAGCCACTCAGGCACAGAATGACGCGTGGAAGAGGGCGAAGAACTTGTTGGGAGTAACAACAATTGTTTGCAAGTTGGGGAGGGGTGCTAATAGCCGAACAATACACTATTCAACCTTTAGAAAAGACCAGTCTCAACGTCAATAGTGAAGAGGCGACTGGCCTTCTAGGCAGACTGGCCAATAAAAAGACAAGATGAAGATGGGCAAAAGAACACAGACACTGGACATAGGAACCCTGCCTAGAAGGCCATCATCCTGGAGTCGCCTCTTCACTGTTGAGACGGGTGTTTTGCGGGTACTATTTAATGAAGCTGCCAGTTGAGGACTTGTGAGGCATCTGTTTCTCAAACTAGACACTTTAATGTACTTGTCCTCTTGCTCAGTTGTGCACAAGGGCCTCCCACTCCTCTTTCTATTCTGGTTAGTGCCAGTTTGCACCGTTCTGTGAAGGGAGTAGTACACAGCGTTGTACGAGATCTTCAGTTTCTGGGAAATTTCTTGAATGGAATAACCTTCATTACTCAGAACAAGAATAGACTGACATGTTTCAGAAGAAATGTCTTTGTTTCCTGCCATTTTGAGCCTGTAATCGAACCCACAAATGCTGATGCTCCAGATACTCAACTAGTCTAAAGAAGGCCAGTTTTGTTGCTTCTTTAATCAGGACAACAGTTTTCAGATGTGCTAACATAAGAGTTTTCTAATGATCAATTAGTCTTTCAAAATGATAAACTTGGATCAGCTAACACAACATGCCATTGGAACACAGGAGCTGTGGTTGCTTATAATGGGCCTCTGTACACCTACGTAGATATTCTATAAAAAAATCAGCCATTTTCAGTTACAATAGTCATTTACAACATTAACGAAAACTACACTGTACAGTGGCTTGCGGAAGTATTCATCCCCCTTGGCATTTTTAGTATTTTGTTGCCTTACAACCTGGAATGAAAATTGTTTTTTGGAGGAGTTATCATTTGATTTACACTCCATGCTTACCACTGTGAAGATGCAATTTTTTTATTTATTGTGAAACAAACAAGAATTAAAAAAAAATGAACACTTGAGTGTGCATATCTATTCACCCCCTCAAAGTCAATACTTTGTAGAGCCACCTTTTGCAGCAATTACAGCTGCAAGTCTCTTGGGGTATGTCTCTATAAGCTTGGCACATCTAGCCACTGGGATTGCTTTAGAGTGTTGCTTTAGCAGTATGCTTAAGGTCATTATCCTGCTGGAAGGTGAACCTCCGTCCCAGTCTCAAATCTCTGGAAGACTGAAACAGGTTTCCCTCAAGAATTTCCATGTATTTAGCACCATCCATCATTCCTTCAATTCTGACCAGTTTCCCAGTCCCTGCCGATGAAAAACATTTCCAAGGCATGATGCTGCCACCACCATGCTTCACTGTGGGTATAGGGTCTCGGGGGGATGAGAGGTGTTGGGTTTGCGCCAGACATAGCGTTTTCCATGATGGCCAAAAAACTCTCATCACCCCGAGTACCTTCTTCCATATGTTTGGAGAGTCTCCCACATGTCTTTTGGCAAACACCAAACGTGTTTGCTTATTTTTCCTTGAAGCAATGGCTTTTTTTCTGGCCACTTCCATTAAGCCTTGCTGTGTGGAGTATACTGCTTAAAGTGGTCCTATGGACAGATACTCCAATCTCCGCTGTGGAGCTTTACAGCTCCTTTGTTATTGATCTTTGGTCGCTTTGTTGCCTCATTATTAATGCCCTCCTTGCCTGGTCTGTGCGTTTTGGTTGGTGGCCCTCTCTTGGCAGGTTTGTTGTGGTGCCATATTCTATCCATTTTTTAATAATGGATTTAATGGTGCTCCTTGGGATGTTCAAAGTTTCTGATATTTTTTTTATAACCCAACGCTGATCTGTACTTCTCCACAACTTTGTACCTGACCTGTTTGGAGAGCTCCTCGGTCTTCATGGTGCCGCTTGCTTGGATGGTGCCCCTTGCTCAGTGGTGTTGCAGACTCTGGGGCCTTACAGAACACGTGTATATATATATATATATATATTTTATATATATATACTGAAATCATGTGACACTTACATTGCACACAGGTGGACTTTATTTAACTCATTATGTGACTTCTGAAGGTAATTGGTAGCACCAGATCGTATTTAGGGGCTTCATAACAAGGGGGGTGAATACGTATGCACGCATCACTTTTCCGCTTGTAATTTTTTTGAATTTGTTTTTAAATAAGTTATTTTTTTCATTTCACTTCACCAATTTGGACTGTTTTGTGTATGTCCATTACATGAAACACAAATACTAATCCATTTAAATTACAGGTTGTAATGTAACAAAATAGGAAGAACGCCAAGGGGATGAATACTTTTGCAAGACACTGTATTTCTGATCAATTAGATGTTATTTTAATGGAAAAAAAATGTGCTTTTCTTTCAAAAACAAGGACATTTCTAAGTGACCCCATACTTTTGAACGGTAGTGCATATATATAAATAAATATATATATAAAACAATTTGCTAATTAAAATAAACTGAACAGCAACTATAAGGTGTTAGCAATAGGCTAATATGATAAACATAGCACACAATATATACAGGGCCAACTTGCATAGGTAATAAGTTAGCCTGCTAGACTAGCAGACTGGAAAAGGCCATGGGAGCCGTTATCTTAGATTGCATAACAACAACACTGGCCGGCTGCCATTTTAGGCCGATGGCAGGAATGGCAATCAGATAGTTACATACTAGCTTACAGTACAACCAGACATAAAGTTCCCAGAGTGCTCCTCACTCTGCCACAGTCTTGCTGAAGACTGTCCTGCCACCCCAATGGTGGAACCAGCTTCCCCCTGAAGCTAGAACAGCAGAGTCCCTGCCCATCTTTGCAAAAACTTGTGAAACCCTACCTCTTCAAAGGGTATCTTAAATAATCCCCCTCTTCACCTTGACCCCCCCCCCCCCAATACATTATCTTTTTATAAAACTGACCCTCCCCCACCCCTTCTAGTTCTGACTTTGCTGATAGCTACTTTGAGGAAATGTATACTTACTATGTGGTGTACCTACTATGTTGTCCCACCTAGCTAGCAGAGGAAGGCACTAACTGTAAGTCGCTTTGGATAAGAGCGTCTGCTAAACGACTAAAATGTAAAATGTAACCTTGAGATTTATTCAATTGAGCACTTTCCATGTTTGATGAAAACCCAGAGATAAATATTGCCCCTCAAATACAATCTGAGTGTTTGAGTTCATAGATTTTTTTCGAGAACCACACTGACTGAAGATTGGGCATGATTGATTTACTGTGAATTGGGGTCTGTAATTTCCAATGCGATTCGAGTGTGCCCTGGTGATTGTGTGCCTGATGTGGTGGTGGTCAGCATAATGAGCAGATAAGGAAGTTCTAAAGGTCTGACTATGGCTCTGAGGGAACTAGTGACAGAGACATATACCTAGTACTGAAAGGTCAATGGTATGGTTTCTTCGCAAATCAAAAGATTTAAATTGGGGTATTTCTTTATCCTAACAGCTGCCCTATATGCAAAGAGAAGACCCACCAAATCCGCCTACATATCGTGTTTCTGAATTCGGAAGCAAATTGCTTCACCGTTTTTATCAATGAGCTGCTTCCTTTGGCACACAGTTTCTTGCATATCAATAAAAAAGCTGATTTTCCAGCAATTGTAAAGATCAGCGCTATACATGAGGAACATATGCCAACACTATCTGTGTTTTCCTCTGAACAGACCCATCTGACTGGCCCTCAGTTTGTTCCCGGAGTCTAGCTCTCAGCATGTGGACTGGGTGACAAAGTCAAGCATTTAGCCATCTGTTCTTGGTTATTGTCTGCAGTGGCAGGCCAATAACCCAGCATTCAGCAGCAGATGTATGGGCGGGCCACAAGGCCTGGGAAATGTAATCTCACTGCTCAAAAGTGTGAATTGTTACAGAATGGATAAGAAAAAAGCTGTGAGGAGAATGAAGCCAAGATTTTTCCATCTGTGTGACACACCAGACAGGTATATGCGCAGAGCTAAAGTAGCGGGTGAAATTTAGAAGGATAATTCCTTGAACAATGAGAGATACTGTTGAAATGCTTCTCAGAATAATGTTGCATTGTCATATCTTTTCATGCATGGACATATACATTTTTGGAATCGATTTTACATACATAAAGACAATTACCAACATAAACAAATCCTTAAGCCTTGTGCAATAGGTTTCTCAATATTTAATTCAATGCATCTCGCCATAAAGTTACACAGAATGAGTTCTTCCATTACGGACAGTGGACAGGAGTTTGATACTGAATGGAAGCATTAGTAGTGACAGAAGTGGTGGATGGTTTCAACTGTCAACACTTCCTTACAATCCTTTACACATATATGGTGTATCATGCATGATTTGTTTATAGTGCATCAAAAACATGTTTCTCATTCAACACTATTCAATAACTGATCAATTTGAATTTTATTGAACAGGATATACTTGTTAATCAAAACAACCTGAATATAATGAAAACAGTCACTGACGTTACACTGTTAATCACCAATAAGCATCATTCCATTATAGTTACATTGAGTAGTGTTCAGTTCAATCCCAACCATGTGTAATGTAAAAAAAAAAGTGAAACTAAAGACCCCCAAAAAGAATAAACCTTTAATACCCCTCAAACTTCAGTTATGCCAACATGCCCATTACTGTATAGTTAGCACTTTGTTTCTTCAAAATGACAGTATACACAGCTTGTCCCAGAAAGCAAAATGAATGCCTTCACACCTCCGATTGGATCTATTCCCAGGCATATTGACACTCTGCTTTGCATGACAAAATACCACAGGGATGTGAAGAGTAGGTAGTATAGGTTTTTATACTCATTAGGCAGACTCAATATGCTGTTTCTGTCCATAGGTATTTTAGATTGGACTCTCTGTGGTCCTATAATCCATGAAATTGTCTAGTATCCTGCCCTAAAACATACCAACATGGGAGTGTGAGGGTTTAAACTGAATAAAGGGATACTAGGCGGAGACTCAATATCAGCTATCCATTTGTTTCTGTCCATGGGTATTTTAGACTGTACTCTCTGTGGGCTTATTATCAGAGGATGTGTCCCAAATGGTACCCTAATCCCTATATAGTGTACTACTTCTTTTTACTGGTCAAGGGCTCCAGAGTGGCGCAGCGGTCTAAAGCACTGCATCTCAGTGCTAGAGGTGTCACTACAAACACTGGTTCGATACCAGGCTGTATCACAACCGTCTGTGATTGGGAGTCCCATAAGTAAGCGCACAATTGGCCCAGCGTCGTCCAGGTTAGGGGAGGGTTTGGCTGGGTAGGCCGTCATTGTAAATAAGAATTTGTTCTTAACTGACTTGCCTAGTTAAATATTGTGCAGCGGTATTACTGTGACTGTGAGGGCTGTAGAAAAACCTCTGTATGGTCACCTGTCTCCAACCAACATCTAGTAGATTCATACAATGTTTAATGCTTGGGAACATCTAATCTGACCAGGAAAAAAAGCACTGTGGAAGAAAAAAATGTCGTAGAAATGGTCAAAAGTCTTCCATTTAAAGTACTCTAGCTATGTTCTCCAGGGTTCCAACTAACACAGAGAGCAGAGCAGTGTTTGTGTGATGAACAGCAACTGATGATGACAATCCTCTCCTCTTTACCTTCCTGATCTAGTCTGTACCGCTGTTTGAACCGAATGAAGACACGCATGCTGACAGATAGACAGGTTGGCATTCATCAGATCCATCTCCTCTTCTCTGACTCTGTCAGCGTGTCTCAGATGAACTTCCTCTGATTATCATTCTGCTTCCTATGAATCACCAATCCCACCAAACCTGTCTGTCTGTCTGACAAACCAAACTGGGTATTCTCATAAAGATTAGCACCTTGTGAAAGGAAGGTTGTGATTAGCCAGAGTGTTTTAGAGTGAGCCTAATGTTGTGAGTTCCGTTCAAAGCTTTTCTGAGAATTCGGTCTGTCAAAGTGTTCTAGCTGTGGGTGGTAAGGAAGCAGTGTTTCAAAGAAAACCGTTAAATGGCTATGCTTTTATTTTTTATCAAGGATAATGCAGAGCAAGCACACAAAATTACAGGTTATGCTTGCCACGGAACTTTCTGAAGTACAGTGAAGTAAAAAAACAAAAAAACATTTGGAACATAATACTGTATTTACATAAGTTTTGTCAGTGGGATGTTCGATTCGATATGTTTGTTCAATACATGTTCTCATGTATTTTGGTCAACAGATTCTGAGATGTTATTACTGTAATACACAGTACAGTATATACTGTGTGTGCTGTAGAGGTAATCTCTATGGCTAAGACATCTAAATCTCTCAATAAAGCAATTGCATCATCATAATACCAAAATACTTTCAACTCAATAATCCAAACATGTATTGTATCATCTTCATAACCGTACTGCAAGTACATACAGTATAAATCCATCCAGGCATTATTATATTTTTAGTACTGTACCACCGGAGAGGAATATTAGACAGCGATTGTTATAAAGACATGAATTAATTCAACATTTACATTTTCAAAGAATATTTACACTCCCATGAATGACAGTATCAACACCTTTCAAAGTCTATCATCTACACTTGTGTCATATTACCAGTACAAACAGTGTGTACAAAAAACAGTAAACAATATGTAGTCATCACTAGTTACTACAGCCACAAAGTCATAAACCCAGTCTATTGCTACAATTTCTCTAAAATATAATTTCAAACCTAACCCTAACCTTAACCCAATCCTTAACTACACTGCTAACCTTATGCCTAAACCTAACCTTAAATTAAGACCGAAAAGCAAACTTTAGTTTCCATTATTGTTTACGATATAGCCAATTTTGGTTTTGTGGCTGTGGTAACTACTTGAAACCACAATACATGGATGCATTTACAGATTATTTGTTGTCTTCTTCAAATCTTGGTCCGCCATCTTGTTTTGACAGTTGCTGATGGTCTTTTACTGCATGTACTGTGTGTGTAATGTACTGTGAACGTAATTAACGTCTCTAGGGCTTGGCAAGGCTTGTCCTTCCTTAATCAGATTCATTGGATTAGTCCAACATCGAGAAGGTCGAGATGTGGATAGTTTGACTTATATGAAATACTCCTTTTGGTTTTCACTTAGTATGTTCTGTGAGTTGGGCTCGCTGTGGAAAGGGTATTCAGGACTGTCGGCCTCAGGTTTGATTCCCTGGGGTTCTTGGGTGTGGAATGTCTCTTTCCGTCGATACAGGAACCTTGCCATTATTGCCAACGCACACAGAATCACAAATATCACCACAGCAATCACACCTGCAAAGGAGTACAAAACATTAAGTCAGGAAACAACAAAACAGCACTCATTTGAAAACAGAAAGAAACTTTAACAGAGTGCTTTTTTAAGACGGAAAACACTGAAGACTTCTAAAGTGAAACCAATTAACATCATTTCACATTGTGACATCTCTATGGGTTTCCTTTTTCAGAAGCAAAAATAGAGAAAGCACAGTGGCTTTCAGAACACATTAACTCCTTTCTCACATTCTCAAGTTTAGTTCTGCAACATTTTGTCTACGGCATAGAAGCCTTAAGATAAATAATATGCCAATTTCTCTTGTGGGTATTTCATTGCTATTACCCGGCCTGCCTAATTTCCGTTGCTAATCTAAACTCTAAAAGGCATTACACAAGCTTCTAAAAGCTGTAAATTCATCTCTGTACAAGGCACAGCACAAAGATCTCCAGTTCAATTCTCACAAACGTAGCAGGCATTCATTTCATAAACCTTAGCTACAGTCCTTGTACACTGCAATGCTATGTATGGTGCATTTCAATATCAAGAGAAAAGGATACATCTTATTGGGAAACCAGAACACACCCAGACTCAATTTAATGGTAAATTACAATGGTTCTAAAATGAAAATATATTTGAAGATAGCTGTAAAACTTCCTTAATCAGCAAATAATTTCTTTAAACGTTGAATTAGTTTTGGTGTTCTTTGTGCATTTGGCACTGAGTAAGCCTGTATAAGGAGGACTTTAAACAACTTTCTATATTCCAGCAACTGAACCAACTGGAACCTAATCAACCACCGCTTCAAAGCTGTGTGATGTGATGCTGCAAACATGCCATATCTTATGTTGAAATATTGTATATATTTATTTAACTTTTATTTATCCAGGTTTGTCTCATTCAGAAAAACATGTATTTTGCAAGTGATAAGTTTTGAACAGGATCATTTCTTATCTGACATGTTGTTTTACTGAATACAATATAAGTATGGTTTATTATGACACTATAACAGTGAAACACATGAGAAACATGTTCCCGTTACCTCCAATCAATGCAGAGTCACTCTTGATTGCATTGACTATAAGCTCACCAGTACCTACTGTACCTAAATGATCTACAGCGGAGAGAGACAGAGATTGAGAGAGAGAGAGACAGAAAGACAGAGAGCGAGCAAGAGAAACACAGACAGAAAAAGAGAGATACACAGAGAGAGAGAGAGAAAGAGAGAGACACAGAGAGAGAGAGACCGAAAGACAGAGAGAGGGAGGGAAACAGACAGAAAGAGAGAGATACACCGAAATAGTGAGAGAGGCAGCAGAAAGAGAGGCAGCAGAAAGAGAGGCAGCAGAAAGAGAGAGGCAGCAGAAAGAGAAAGATAGACAGAGGAGTAGAAAGAGAAAGGGAGAAGAGAAAAGAAAGGGACAGAAGAGAGAGAGAGAGAGAGAGTCAGTAACATCAAGGGTCATCAGTCCATGCAGGATTCATTTAACACTACACCCTCAGTCCTAAACCACATGAGGAGGACCACAGAAGTAATATTATGCAAATGAGAAATGCCTCTCATCCAAATGAATGAACTCATCTGTCACAATGTAATCACTTTCATTCTCATCTAATTAACAAGGAAGATGGTGTATGTATTAAATGGGCCCTTGATAAAGTTTGAAAAAGCAGTTTGGAAAAAAGTGTAGATTCTCAAGTGGAATTAAAGAAAAACAAAAGGCACTCAAGCAGAAGAGAGAGCGAGAGAGAGAGAGAGAGAGAGAAAGAGATGGAAAAGGGGTGACCATAAGTCCCCGCTATTACCACAGACTCCGCCCATCATAGGGAACTTGACACCTCCCCTCTTACCTGATAGGGAGTGTGTAGTTTCAGCTGGGTAGGGATTGGCTGGAGATGAGGAGCCACAGGTGGACTCTGCTAGGGATCCAATCACTACAACTGGGCTGGTGTTGGGGTAGAGCAGCGCTGCCTTCAGTGGGGCTACGGAGTTAAACTGGACCACCGACAGACAGCCACTGAAACCTTGGGAGTTCAGCCTGGCAATCTCTGGATCCAGCTCACCAGACTCTAAACACAAACGCACACACACACCCATGCACACAACCAAAAATGCAGAAACAGTCAGTGAGATCAGAGGTAAGTCAGATCATTACGTACTGTAATGGATAATGGTATAGATTAAAATAGATCCCCTACATCAGGGGTGTCAAACTCAATCCCTGGATGGCCTATTGTCTGTTGGTTTTTGTTTTTTCCCTTTCAATAAAGACATAGTCAACCAGGTGAGGGGAGTGCTTACTAATTAGTGATCTTACTTCATCAATCAAGTACAAGGGAGGAGCAAAAACCGGCAGATACTCGGCCTCCCACTAATGTGCAGTATACTGATCAGTCTAAGGTAAAAGAAGTGGGATTCATTGCTCTCAGAGTAATATTGATTGATTAGGCAGAAAGTTCATCAACAGCTCACAATAAACAAAGTAGATAATGAGAGACCCCTGTAACACTGCTTCCATTTGAAAGTAGATAATGAGAGACCCCAGTAACACTGATTCCATTTGAAAGTAGATAATGAGAGACCCAAGTAACACTGCTTCCATTTGAAAGTAGATAATGAGAGACCCCAGTAACACTGCTTCCATTTGAAAGTAGATAATGAGAGACCCCAGTTACACTGCTTCCATTTGAAAGTAGATAATGAGAGACCCCAGTAACACTGCTTCCATTTGACTGGCTAATATCCAGTAAAACCCTACATTTGCCAGGGTATCTGCCTCACTGGCTCTTCAGAATGACCAAGTGACTATGCATTTAATGGTGTGAATTTGCATGGTTATCAGTACTCTTGAGCAAGGCAGTTAACCCACTGTTCCCCGGGCGCCCGAAGACATGGATGTCGATTAAGGCAGACACATTTCAGTTGAAGGCATTCAGATGTCTGACTAGGTATCCCCCTTTCCCCTTTCCCTTTCTTAAAGAAGTTAGTGAGCCGATGGCATTGTACTGCATCACACAAGCTACTGTATCCTGACTGTAACTTTCCCTTCTTACAACAGGGGAGCTCAGTCAGGCCTCATCTCAATTCAATTCAAATCAATTCAAGGGCTTTATTGGCATGGGAAACATGTGTTAACATTGCCAAAGCAAGTGAGGTAGATAATATATAAAGTGAATATATAAAGTGAAATAAACAATAAAAATTAACAGTAAACATTACACATACAGAAGTTTCAAAACAATAAAGACATTACAAATGTCATATTATATATATATATACAGTGTTTTAACATTGTACAAATGGTAAAGGACACAAGATAAAATAAATAAGCATAAATATGGGTTGTATTTACAATGGTGTGTGTTCTTCACTGGTTGCCCTTTTCTCGTGGCAACAGGTCACAAATCTTGCTGCTGTGATGGCACACTGTGGAATTTCACCCAGTAGATATGGGAGTTTTTCAAAATTGGATTTGTTTTCGAATTCTTTGTGGATCTGTGTAATCTGAGGGAAATATGTCTTTCTAATATGGTCATACATTGGGCAGGAGGTTAGGAAGTGCAGCTCAGTTTCCACCTCATTTTTTGGGCAGTGAGCACATAGCCTGTCTTCTCTTGAGAGCCATGTCTGCCTACGGCGGCCTTTCTCAATAGCAAGGCTATGCTCACTGAGTCTGTACATAGTCAAAGCTTTCCTTAATTTTGGGTCAGTCACAGTGGTCAGGTATTCTGCCGCTGTGTACTCTCTGTGTAGGGCCAAATAGCATTCTAGTTTGCTCTGTTTTTTTGTTAATTCTTTCCAATGTGTCAAGTAATTATCTTTTTGTTTTCTCATGATTTGGTTGGGTCTAATTGTGCTGCTGTCCTGGGGCTCTGTAGGGTGTGTTTGTGTTTGTGAACAGAGCCCCAGGACCAGCTTGCTTAGGGGACTCTTCTCCAGGTTCATCTCTCTGTAAGTGATGGCTTTGTTGTGGAAGGTTTGGGAATCGCTTCCTTTTAGGTGGTTATAGAATTTAACGGCTCTTTTCTGGATTTTGATAATTAGTGTGTATCGGCCTAATTCTGCTCTGCATGCATTATTTGGTGTTTTACGTTGTACACGGAGGATATTTTTGCAGAATTCTGCGTGCAGAGTCTCAATTTGGTGTTTGTCCCATTTTGTGAAGTCTTGGTTGGTGAGCGGACCCCAGACCTCACAACCATAAAGGGCAATGGGCTCTATGACTGATTCAAGTATTTTTAGCCAAATCCTAATTGGTATGTTGAAATTTATGTTCCTTTTGATGGCATAGAATGCCCTTCTTGCCTTGTCTCTCAGATCGTTCACAGCTTTGTGGAAGTTACCTGTGGCGCTGATGTTTAGGCCAAGGTATGTATATTTTTTTGTGTGCTCTAGGGCAACAGTGTCTAGATGGAATTTGTATTTGTGGTCCTGGTGACTGGACCTTTTTTGGAACACCATTATTTTGGTCTTGAGATTGAGATTTACTGTCAGGGCTCAGGTCTGACAGAATCTGTGCATAAGATCTAGGTGCTGCTGTAGGCCCTCCTTGGTTGGTGACTGAAGCACCAGATCATCAGCAAACAGCAGACATTTGACTTTGAATTCTAGTAGGGTGAGGCCTGGTGCTGCAGACTTTTCTAGTGCCCGCGCCAATTCGTTGATATATATGTTGAAGAGGGTGGGGCTTAAGCTGCATCCCTGTCTAACCCCACGACCCTGTGTGAAGAAATGTGTGTTTTTTGCCAATTTTAACCGTTATTTGTGTACATGGATTTTATAACGTCGTATGTTTTACCCCCAACACCAAATCAAATCAAATCAAATCAAATTTTATTTGTCACATACACATGGTTAGCAGATGTTAATGCGAGTGTAGCGAAATGCTTGTGCTTCTAGTTCCGACAATGCAGTAATAACAAGTAATCCATCAGTTTGTATAGCAGACCCTCATGCCAAATTTAGTCGAAGGCTTTTTTGAAATCAATAAAGCATGAGAAGACTTTGCCTTTGTTTTGGTTTGTTTGGTTGTCAATTAGGGTGTGCAGGGTGAATACATGGTCTGTTGTACGGTAATTTGGTAAAAAGCCAATTTGACATTTGCTCAGTACATTGTTTTCATTGAGGAAATGTACGAGTCTGCTGTTAATGATAATGCAGAGGATTTTCCCAAGGTTACTGTTGACGCATATTCCACGGTAGTTATTGGGGTCAAATTTGTCTCCACTTTTGTGGATTGGGGTGATCAGTCCTTGGTTCCAAATATTGGGGAAGATGCCAGAGCTAAGGATGATGTTAAAGAGTCTTAGTATAGCCAATTGGAATTTGTTGTCTGTATATTTGATCATTTCATTGAGGATACCATCAACACCACAGGCCTTTTTGGGTTGGAGGGTTTTTATTTTGTCCTGTAACTCATTCAATGTAATTGGAGTATCCAGTGGGTTCTGGTAGTCTTTAATAGTTGATTCTAAGATCTGTATTTGATCATGTATATGTTTTTGCTCTTTATTCTTTGTTATAGAGCCAAAAAGATTGGAGAAGTGGTTTACCCATACATCTCCATTTTGGATAGATAATAATTTGTGTTGTTGTTTGTTTAGTGTTTTCCAATTTTCCCAGAAGTGGTTAGAGTCTATGGATTCTTCAATTACATTGAGCTGATTTCTGACATGCTGTTCCTTCTTTTTCCGTAGTGTATTTCTGTATTGTTTTAGTGATTCACCATCTCTCTGTCTCTCTCTGTCTCTCTCTGTCTCTCTCTGTCTCTCTCTTCAATTTTAATTTAGAGGCTTTATTGGCATGGGAAACATATGTTAACATTGCCAAAGCAAGTGAAGTAGATAATAAACAAAAGTGAAAAAATGAACATTAAACATTACTCACAAAAGTTCCAAAAGAATAAAGGCATTTCAAATGCCATTTTGTTTGCAAATAGTTCAAGTACAAAGGGGAAAATAAATAAACATAAATATGGGTTGTACTTACAATGGTGTTCGTTCTTCACTGGTTGCCCTTTTCTTGTGGCAACAGGTTACAAATATTGCTACTGTGACAGCACACTGCGGCAGGGTAGCCTAGTGGTTACAGCGTTGGACTAGTAACCGGAAGGTTGCAAGTTCAAAAACCCCCGAGCTGACAAGGTACAAATCTGTCGTTCTGCCCCTGAACAGGCAGTTAACCCACTGTTCCCAGGCCGTCATTGAAAATAAGAATTTGTTCTTAACTGACTTGCCTGGTTAAATAAAGGTAAAATAAAAAATAAAAATAAAAAATTCACCCAGTAGATGTGGGAGTTTATCAACACTGGGTTTGTTTTCAAATTCTTTGTGGAATATTTGTGTAATCTGAGGGAAATATGTGTCTCTAATGGTCATACATTTGGCAGGAGGTGCAGCTCAGTTTCCACCTCATTTTGTGGGCATTGTGCACATAGCCTGTCTTTTGAGAGCCAGGCCTGCCTACGGCGGCCTTTTCAATAGCAAGTCTCTCTCTCACACACACACACACACACACACACACACACACACACACACACACACTACATTTCAATTTGTTAGCGTGATTGATGACAGGCGTCGCTGGGAATGACACAGAATCCACTTTCATGCCAGCTCTTTGATCCTGATATGACACACATACTGTGTCGGGGTTAGAAAAGAGAGTATGGGGAGGACCCAGTCATGCTTTAACATGGTCCATGGCATCTGAGATTACATTCCACTACCACAGAGCAGTTTGTTTGTGTGTATGTGCCGGATGACCGGAGAGCCAGAGGGCAGACCCCTTAGCCCCACAAGTCATTATACCCTACAGCTACTGGATTAGTCTGACTTTATACTAATGGAGCTTTTGGATTAGTCTGACTTTATACTAATAGAGCTTTTGGATTAGTCTGACTTTATACTAATGGAGCTTTTGGATTAGTCTGACTTTATACTAATGGAGCTTTTGGATTAGTCTGACTTTATACTAATGGAGCTTTTGGATTAGTCTGACTTTATACTAATGGAGCTGTTGAATTAGTCTGACTTTAGATCAATGGAGCTGTTGGATTAGTCTGACTTTATACTAATGGAGCAGTTGGATTAGTCTGACTTTAGACCAATGGAGTTGTTGGATTAGTCTGACTTTAGACAAACGGAGCTGTTGGATTAGTCTGATTTTCTATCTCAAGGCTATTTCTATCTCAAGGCTATCAGACCACTAACATTGAGTGGCTGCTGCCAACACACTGACACTGACTCAACTCCAGCCACTTTAATAATGGGAATTGATGGGAAATGATGTAAATATATCACTAGCCACTTTAAACAATGCTACCTTATATAATGTTACTTACCCTACATTATTCATCTCATAGGCATACGTATATACTGTACTCTATATCATCGACTGTATCCTTATGTAATACATGTATCACTAGCCACTTTAACTATGCCACTTTGTTTACATACTCATCTCATATGTATATACTGTACTCGATACAATCTACTGTATCTGCCTATGCTGCTCTGTACCATCACTCATTCATATATCCTTATGTACATATTCTTTATCCCCTCACACTGTGTACAAGACAGTAGTTTTGGAATTGTTAGTTAGATTACTTGTTGGTTATTACTGCATTGTCGGAACTAGAAGCACAAGCATTTCGCTACACTCGCATTAACATCTGCTAACCATGTGTATGTGACAAATAAAATTTGATTTGATTTGATTTTAGACCAATGGAGCTATTGGATTAGTCTGACTTTAGACCAATGGAGCTTTGACTTTAGACCTATGGGGCTTTTGGATTAGTCTGACTTTACAATAATGGAGCTTTTGGGTTAGTCTGACTTTAAACTAATGGAGTTTTTTGAAAGTTCCTGAATAAGTCAATAACAATATCACATAACTTGTTATTGTGACATTCTTGACATTGTTACATATGGATAGAAATGGATTTGCATCTGAAATGAGCAGGCCTCCTATTTTAAAATAAAGACATTAGCAATAGGCCTTCATAAAGTGGCCTATTTCCAAAGCAGGGGATAGACAATAATTACACAAAGACGATATTATTCAGATTTTAAGTAAACAGACACCCAACAACGCTCCGATGATAACATGTCATGTCGAACTGTGATTACCTGAGTGAACAAAAAAATAAACATAATAATAGATAATTATTACATATGTATGGGATCAATTCTATCTCTATTTGAGCTAAAGAAGCTATTTGTTATCATATTTTCATTTGAACAATCTTTATGTCATTTTAACAAGCTTTATGTTATTTAACAAGCTTTATGTAAAAGCTTCAGACAGGAGGGATCCTCACAAGCTCTCCAGTTCTGTGATTGAAACATACAGCGAAACACCTCTGAGCTCTAAATTAAATCACAATTTCTTTGCAAGTTTTAACTTAAACGGCCTTCTTCGTCATTTGAATGAGTCTTCTATAACTCACCATGCACTTTCCCCAGGACAACTGACTTGATAGCATTGAATTCTGCATCAGATGTGAGATTGAAGTCTTCCCTTTCGTGCTGGTCAATCTGAAACAAATTGCAGAACAGGACCTGTAAACACTTTGTCGAATGGTCATATTGGGGATTTAAAAAAAGACAATTAACACTTTCAGATGATGGAGAATGTACTCTTTCATGTAGACTGCTCTTCAAAGTACTTTAAACACAATATCACTTGGCTGTTTAGTATCTGTCATTCAACTAAAAAAGGAAAGTAGTGAAATAGCTTGGAAAGGTTTTCTCGTTCAAATCAAATCAAAGTTTGTCACGTGCGCCGAATACAACAGGTGTAAACCTTACAGTGAAATGCTTACTTACAGGCTCTAAACAATGGTGTGAAAAAAAGGTGTGTGTGTGTAGGTAAGTAAAGAAATTAAACAACAGTAAAAATACATTTGAAAAAAAGAGAGTAGCAGGGCTATATACAGACACCTGTTAGTCAGGCTGATTGAGGTAGTATGTACATGTAGGTATCGTTAAAGTGACTATGCATATATGATGAACAGAGAGTAGCAGAAGTGTAAAAAGAGGGGTTGGCGGGTGGTGGGACACAATGCAGATAGCCCGGTAAGCCAATGTGCGGGAGCACTGGTTTGTCGGGCCAATCTAGGTAGTATGTACATGAATGTATAGTTAAAGCGACTATGCAAATAGGACAAACAGATAGTAGCAGCAGCGTAAAAGAGGGCTTGGGGTGGGGGGGGGGGTGGGGGTACACAATGCAAATAGTCCGGGTAACCATTTGGTTACCTGTTCAGGAGTCTTATGGCTTCGGGGGTAAAAACTGTTCAGAAGCCTTTTTGTCCTAGACTTAGCACTCCGGTACCGCTTGCCATGCGGTGGTAGAGGGAACAGTCTATGACTGGGGTGGCTGGGGTCTTTAACAATTTTTAGGGCCTTCCTCTGACACCACCTTGTGTAGAGGTCCTGGATGGCAGGCAGCTTTGCCCCAGTGATGTACTGGGCCGTACGCACTACTCTCTGAAGTGCCTTGCGGTCGGAGGCCGAGCAATTGCCATACCAGGCAGTGATGCAACTGGTCAGGATACTCTCGATGTTGCAGCTGTAGAACCTTTTGAGGATATCACTTTAGTTTCCTGAGGGGGAATAGGCTTTGTCGTGCCCTCTTCTTGACTGTCTTGGTATATTTGGACCAATGCGAATGGGGACGTGCTCGCTGCTCCTTTTCCTATAGTCCACAATCATCTCCATAGTCTTGGTTACGTTGAGTGATAGGTTGTTATTCTGGCACCACATGGCCAGGTCTCTGACCAACTCCCTATAGGCTGTCTCGTTGTTGTCGGTGATCAGGCCTACCACTGTTGTGTCGTCAGCAACCTAAATTATGGTGTTGGAGTCGTGCCTGGCCATGTAGTCGTGGGTGAACAGGGAGTACAGGAGGGGACTGAGCACGCACCCCTGGGGAGCTCCAGTGTTGAGGATCAGCGTGGCAGATGTGTTGCTACCTATCCTCACCACCTGGGGCGGCCTGTCAGGAAGTCCAGGATCCAGTTGCAGAGGGAGGTGTTTAGTGCCAGGATCCTTAGCTTGGTGATGAGCTTTGAGGGTACTATGGTGTTGAACGCTGAGCTGTAGTCAATGAACAGCATTCTCACATAGGTGTTCTTTTTGTCCAGGTTGAAAGGGCAGTGTGGAGTGCAATAGAGATTGCATCATCTGTGGATCTGTTTGGGCGGTATGCAAATTGGAGTGGGTCTAGGGTTTCTGGGATAATGGTGTTGATGTGAGCCATTACCATCCTTTCAAAGCACTTCATGGCTACAGACGTGAGTGCTACGGGTCTGTAGTCATTTTGTCAGGTTGCCTTTGTGTTCTTGCCTCGAAGCGAGCATAGAAGTGATTTAGCTCGTCTGGTAGGCTCGTGTCACTGGGCAGCTCGCGGCTGTGCTTCCCTTTGTAGTCTGTAATAGTTGCCACATCCGACGAGCGTCGGAGCCGGTGTAGTATGATTCAATCTTAGCCCTGTATTGACGCTTTGCCTGTTTGATGATTCGTCGCAGGGCATAGCGGGATTTCTTGTAAACTTCCAGGTTAGATTCCCGCACCTTGAAATCGGCAGCTCTACCCTTTAGCTCAGTGCGCATGTTGCCTGTTATCCATGGCTTCTGGTTGGGGTATGTACGTACAGTCACTGTGGGGACGACGTCCTCAATGCACTTATTGATAAAGCCAGTGGCTGATGTGGTGTATTCCTCAATGTCATCGGAAGAATCCCGGAACATGTTCCAGTCTGTGATAGCAAAGCAGTCCTGTAGTTTAGCATCTGCTTCATCTGACCATTTTTTTTATAGGCCGAATCCCTGGTGCTTCCTGCTTTAATTTTTGCTTGTAAGCAGGAATCAGGAGGATAGAGTTGTGGTTGGATTTACGAAATGGAGGGCAAGGGAGAGCTTTGTACGTGTCTCTGTGTGTGGAGTACAGGTGATCTAGATTTTTTTTCCCTCTGGTTGCACGTTTAACATGTTGATGGAGATTTGGTAGAACTGATTTAAGTTTCCCTGCGTTAAAGTCTCCGGTCACTAGGAGCGCCGCCTCTGGGTGAGTGGTTTCCTGTTTGATTATTTCCTTATACAGCTGACTGAGTGCGGTCTTAGTGCCAGCATCTGTCTGTGGTTGTATATAAACAGCCACGAAAAGTATAGCTGAGAACTCTCTAGGCAAGTAGTGTGGCCTGCAGTTTATCACAATATACTCAAATTCAGACGAGCAAAATCTAGAAACTTCCTTAGATTTCGTGCACAGCTGTTGTTTACAAATATGCACAGACCGCCCCCCCTCGTCTTACGTGTGCTATTCTAGCCTGCCGGTGCAGCGTGTATCCCGCTAGCTGAATATCCATGTCATCATTCAGCCACGATTCCGTGAAGCATAGGATATTACAGTTGGTAGGATATTCGTGATCATACCTAGTCTAGTTTATTGTCCAATGATTGCACGTTGACGAGTAATATTGACGGTACTTCTTCTGCGGGTCCGGACGAGGCATCCGGCTCTTCGTCCTCTGCGTCGCTTCTTTTTGCAAATAATTGGGATGTCTGCCCTGTGGGGTGTTTGGAGAATATCGTGTGAGTCCTGCTTGTTGTTGTGGTTGTTGTTGTTGAAGAAGAAATCTTTGTCTAATCCGAGGTGAGTGATCGCTGTCCTGATATCCAGAAGCTCTTTTCTTCCGTAAGAAACGTTTGCAGAAACAATATGTACAAAATAATTTACAAATATTGCGAAAAAAAACACATAATAGCACAATTGGTTAGGAGACCAACCAGCACCTCTATAAAACATGTTTGGGTGTCCGCAGTGGTGGAAAAAGTACTCAATTGTCTTACTCAAGTAAAGATGACTTGAGTAAAAGTCATAAAGTAAAATACTAGTTGAGTAACAGTCTTAAAGTATATGGTTTTAAATGTACTTAAGTACAGCGATAGAAAAAGGACTCTATTGTCATACTTCAATAAAAGTACAAAGTAATTGTCATATATCAAATTCCATATATTAAGCAAACTAGTCAGCATGCTTATTATTATTTGTTTATTTATGGACAGACAGGGGCACACTCCAACACTCTATTTGTGTTTAGTGAGTCCACCAGATCAGAGGCAGTTGGGATGACTGTGTTATATTGATAAGTGCGCAAATTTAACCATATTGGAAGGGAAAGGGAGATACCTAGTCAGTTGTACAACTGAATGCCATCAACTGAAAAGTGTCTTCTGCATTTAACCCAACCCCTCTGAATCATATTGCTGTGATGTCTGAGCATTCGAAATGTAATAAGTACTTTTGGAAGTCAGGGAAAATGAATGGAGTAAAAAGTACATATTTTCTTTAGGAATGTAGTGAAGTAAAAGGAAAAGTTGTCAAAAACATAGATAGTAAAGTACAGATACCCCAAAAAACTACTTAAGTAATATTTCAGATAGCCTAATGGTTAGAGCGTTGGGCCAGTAACCGAAAGGTTGCTGGATAGAATCCCCGAGCTGACAAGGTAAAAATCTGTCATTCAAGCAAGGCATTTAACCTAATGTTCCCTGGGTGCTGTAGATGTCAATTAGGGCAGCCCCCCAACCTCTCTGATTCAGAGGGGTTGGGTTAAATGCGGAAGACACATTTCAGTTGAAGGCATTCAGTTGTACAACTGACTAGGTATCCCTTTGATGTATTTGACTTAGTTACTCTACACCACTGGGTGTGCGTTATCATATTCCTTTTACTAGACTAGTCAGACTGGTACATGTTGGGTGGTTGGAAACATGGAAGTAAACACCTCTAAGTGTGCGGTCCACTAAGTGATTACTATGGAAGGGAAGTGCATTAAAATTGTCCAACACATTGGACGCACCCCCTTCTCTAAGAGGTTTATAAATGGGGTGTCTAAATTTGGGCGTTTGTATGGCCTTGCTGTTATAGTTGGGTTGCTGTACTGTAGTTCAAATCCTCAAAGAATGGTTAATACAGGATGATCTCAGGCGAAATAGACTTTACCTTGCTTCAGCAAATACCCAGCAAGCCATGACCTTCAATTTGTATTGCAGAGCACTTAGTTAAGAACATTACACTGTAATTAAAAATAGCTAAGGGTGATGCGGTGGGGTTAATATCATGTTAACTAGAGTGGCAGTTTCAGATCACATCAGGGCAATGCTAAACAGGAATTCAGAATGATCTAAATAATAGATTTTACTATATGGGGTAAAAAACGCAACTTGCTTTCCATGTGTCTGTCGAAGAATGGCTGAAAAGAAGAATGTCGACCACCTTTGTTGTTACAATTCTTGAAATATGTGTTCAGTCTCCTCACAGATTTCAGTCCCTTACGCTAAAACTTTATCGATTACTCTCTACTGTTCTCTTGTTTGCCATCCTATTCCTTTAATTATTTAGAATCATTCATGTTGCCTGAAATGTCTCTGAATTGTGAATGAGTGGGCCTACTTAATGACTGAGAGTTGGAATGTGTCTGTGCATTCTGAGTAAGTACAGCTCTGGAGCAAGGCCTGGGTTTGTGTCCTGCTGTCCAAAGCGCTTGGACTTGATGATAGATACATATGTAGGATCTTAATTTGACGACCCTGTTGCAGGAGAACATTCCTGCAACAGGAAAAACTTGTAGTGTATTTGAGGTTTAAAAAGTATCCTGATGTTTTTCATCAATGACCATTACACATAATCTGAATAATTATTTCCTGTTGCTGTAGGATTATTTCCCTGATGTCGCAAACTGGCTCAAATTAAGATCCAACATCTGTAGGGTTGGCTTCTCATGTGAGGTTAGCAAAGAACTTGGACTTCATGATAGATACAGAGTCCCAAGAGGTAGAACTACACTATAGAAAAAACCCGCATCACTCTTTATCCACTATCCTCAAGTGGTATCACATCTCACTGTATATTTAAATCTGTTGGGAGTAATGTTATTTTCCTTTTGAATTAGTTTTACTCACCATGATAAATATCCCACACTGCTAACATGTATACACTTACATTTACAGCTCAGCAGGTTAGTTACATTACATATAGGCCTACTTGACTTTAAATACCCCTTGCTGACATTCAAGGCAGTTATTCTCAATATTTTTATGTTATGCTACACCCAATTACTTTTTTTTCTGCCTGCAGAACCTCCTCATGTGCAAACAATTTTTAGGCCTATGTTTTTATTTTTATTAATATTCCCAACTACCCCTTGTGGATAGGCCAGGTACCCCCAGGGTACTAGTACCTAAGGAAGAGATCCACTGCACCAAGGTAACTGCTCAGCTTTACTTAATTTTGAATGAGAATAAGTTACCTGAATAGTGACAGAATAAATGATCTGAACAGTGGCAGAATAAATGACCTGCACAGTGACAGAAAAAGTTACCTGAACGGTGACAGAATAAGTTACCTGAACGGTGACAGAATAAGTTACCTGAACATGGACAGAATAAGTTACCTGAACGGTGACAGAATAAGTTACCTGAACGGTGACAGAATAAGTTACCTGAATGCTGACAGAATAAGTTACCTGAACATGGACAGAATAAGTTACCTGAATGCTGACAGAATAAGTTACCTGAACATGGACAGAATAAGTTACCTTAACGGTGACAGAATAAGTTACCTGAATGCTGACAGAATAAATTACCTGAACGGTGACAGAATAAGTTACCTGAACATGGACAGAATAAGTTACCTGAACGGTGACAGAATAAGTTACCTGAACGGTGACAGAATAAGTTACCTGAGCAGTGACAGAATAAGTTACTTGAATAGGGACAGAATAAGTTAAATAAGTTACCTGAACGGTGACAGAATAAGTTACCTGAACATGGACAGAATAAGTTACTTGAATAGGGACAGAATAAGTTAAATAAGTTACCTGAACAGTGACATAATAAATTCCCTGAACGGTGAGGGAATAAATTACCTGAACACTGACAGTCTCTGAAAGCCTTCTGATGGAGACTCTGTGAAGTTGTCCGTTGGCCAGGTTCCTAACGCTGGTCCTGAACACCTCAGCATCTCTACTGTTCTGCAGCTTGTATTTAACGTCCAGGTAACCTTTGAGAGATATAGAGACAACTTTAATACCAGGTAACTTTCAGAAACATTATGGGACAGTTGTCCAGAAACAGATTAAACAGACTCCTGCACTGAAAACATTCTTAACTGATATTCTCATTTGAAAGACCCTTTTAGTCCAGGACTAAGGTTAACTGAAATTCCCATAGAGATGAAACTTGAACAATAATCAACACCATTTAAATGCAGACAGCCACTGAACAATCTCACTTCTACATGTGCAGCATTCACAATGTACCCAGAAAATCGTTTTTTTTTTTTTTTTTCAGTACAGATGTATGATCTTAAATTGTGCCAATTTGCTACAACATGAGAATAATCCTGCAGCAACAGGGTATGGCAATTATTATGTTGATTATAATTAACTGACATTTTATGCTAGGGCAAAAACAAAAAATGTGCAGCCTTGGGGTCCCCAGGACCGAGTTTTGAAAACCCTGTACTAAGCGGATTAATATCTAATTCCCTATCAATAACAGAGATAATAAATCAAATTAATTTTCATAATTTGCAGGGAATTATGTATCTGAGGGGCTCTGAGTAATACACGGTTGTGTTTGAATTGTCAGTCAGCACCAAACTAATCATTCACATTCAGATGAATGGACAAATTGGAAATGTATTACATCGCTTAAAAAACACATTCTCACTGATGCTGCAGCACACAAATGATCACTTCATACAAAGGTGTCTTTTTTTATCATTAAGCCAACATGAAAGCCCTTCATGATAATTACAATAACATAATTAGAATTCTTCATGGAGGGATTGGGGGTACAAATAATATACTGAACGAAAATACAAATGCAACATGTAAAGTGTTGATATCATGTTTCATGAGCTGAAATAAAAGATCCAATAAATTATTCATACGCACAAAAATGTATTTATGTCAAATGTTGTGGACATATTTGTTTACCTCCCTGTTAGTGAGAATTTATCCTTTGCCAAGATAATCCATCCACCTGACAGGTGAAGCATATCAAGAAGCTGATTAAACGGCATGGTCATTACACAGGTGCACCTTGTGCGGGGGACAATAAAAGGCCACGCTTAAATGTTTCGTCACATAATGCCGCAGATGTCTCAAGTTGAGGGAGTGTGCAATTGAAATGCTTACTGCAGGAACGTTCACCAGAGATTTTGCCAGAGAATTGAATGTTCATTTCTCTACCATAAGACACCTCCAATGTCGTTTTAGAGAATTTGGCAATATGTCCAACCGGCCTCCCAAGCACAGACCATGTGTAACCATGCCAGCCCAGGACCTCCACATCTGGCCTCTTCACCTGCGAGATCGTCTGAGACCGGCCACCCAGACAGCTGATGAAACTGTGGGTTTGCACAACTGAAGAATCTCTGCATGAACTGTCAGAAACCATCACAGGGAAACTCATCTGTGGGCTCGTTGTCCTCACCAGGGTCTTGTCAGTCACTGTCTGTATTTAAATAGTGTTGATTATTGTTGAAGTTGACCTGACTGCAGATCGGCATTTTAACCGACTTCAGTGGGCAAATGCTCACCTTTGATGGCCACTGGCAGGCTGGAGAAGTGTAAGAGGTTGGCACGCTCTTCACGGATGAATCCCTGTTTCAACTGTACCGAGCAGATGGCAGACAGCGTTTATGGCGTTGTGTGGGCGAGTGGTTTGGTGATGTCAACGTTGTGAACAGAGTGCCCCATGGTGGGGGTCGGTTATGATATAGGCAGGCATAAGCTATGCACAATGAACACAATTGCATTTTATCAATGGCAATTTGAATGCACAGAGAAATCCGTGGCAAGGCCCATTGTAGTGCCATTCATCCGCCGCATCACCTCATGTTTCAGCATGGTAATGCCCGGCCCCATGTTCCAAGGATCTGTACACAATTCCTGGAAGCTAAAAATGTCCCAGTTCTTCCATGGTCTGCATACTCACCACTGAGCTTGTTTGGGATGCTCTGGATCGACGTGTACGACAGCGTGTTCCAGATCCCACCAATATCAAGCAACTTTGCACAGCCATTGAAGAGGAGTGGGACAACATTCCACAGGCCACAAAAAAGGCCACAACAACCTCACACTCAACGTCAACAAAACTAAGGAGATGATTGTGGACTTCAGGAAACAGCAGAGGGAACACCCCCCTATCCACATCGATGGAACAGTAGTGGAGAGGGTAGCAAGTTTTAAGTTCCTCGGCATACACATCACAGACAAACTGAATTGGTCCACTCACACAGACAGCATCGTGAAGAAGGCGCAGCAGCGCCTCTTCAACCTCAGGAGGCTGAAGAAATTCGGCTTGTCACCAAAAGCACTCACAAACTTCTACAGATGCACAATCGAGAGCATCCTGGCGGGCTGTATCACCGCCTGGTATGGCAACTGCACCGCCCTCAACCGTAAGGCTCTCCAGAGGGTAGTGAGGTCTGCACAACGCATCACCGGGGGCAAACTACCTGCCCTCCAGGACACCTACACCACCCGATGTCACAGGAAGGCCATAAAGATCATCAAGGACATCAACCACCCGAGCCACTGCCTGTTCACCCCGCTATCATCCAGAAGGCGAGGTCAGTACAGGTGCATCAAAGCTGGGACCGAGAGACTGAAAAACAGCTTCTATCTCAAGGCCATCAGACTGTTAAACAGCCACCACTAACACTGAGTGGCTGCTGCCAACACACTGACACTGACTCAACTCCAGCCACTTTAATAATGGGAATTGATGGGAAATGATGTAAATATATCACTAGCCACTTTAAACAATGCTACCTTATATAAATGTTACTTACCCTACATTATTCATCTCATACGCATACGTATATACTGTACTCTATATCATCGACGGTATCCTTATGTAATACATGTATCACTAGCCACTTTATACTATACTATGCCACTTTGTACTCTATATCATCGACGGTATCCTTATGTAATACATGTATCACTAGCCACTTTATACTATACTATGCCACTTTGTTTACATACTCATCTCATTTGTACATACTGTACCCGATACCATCTACTGTATCTTGCCTATGCTGCTCTGTACCATCACTCATTCATATATCCTTATGTACATATTCTTTATCCCCTTACACTGTGTACAAGACAGTAGTTTGGAATTGTTAGTTAGATTACTTGTTATTACTGCATTGTCGGAACTAGAAGCACAAGCATTTCGCTACACTCGCATTAACATCTGCTAACCATGTGTATGTGACAAATAAAATTTGATTTGATTTGATTTGATTTGATTTGACAATCAACAGCCTGTTCAACTCTATGCGAAGGGGATGTGTCGCGCTACATGCGGTAAATGGTGGTCACGGCAGATAGTGACTGATTTTCCGATCCACGGCCTTACCATTTTTTTTAAAGGTATCTGTGACCAACAGATGCATAGTTGTATACACAGTCATGTGAAATCCATTGATTAGGGCCTAATGAATGTATTTCAATTGACTGATTTCTTTATATGAACTGTAACTCAATAAAATCTTTGACATTGTTGCATGTTACATTTATATTTTTGTTCAGTGTTTTACTAAAACATGAACTAGTTACACACATCCAGGTGAAATAAAATAATATTTGAGAGGGTAAGAATGTTAAATAGACATTAAAATGATTTGTGCCATAGGACAAATTAAACAACAATTTTATAAATGAGGGAGAGGGCCCATTCTGCGATTAAAGCAGAGGGCCATCATATCAGAAAGTCTACAATTACTGAGGCACTGTAAGGTACAGGAGTATTTGAGCCATTTTATGATTTGTGCCCTAGGTAAAATAAACTCTTATATAAGTGGAAAGGGCCCATTCCTATATTCAAGTAGAGGACCATCACATTAGATAGGCCACAATTACTGTCACACATTGACATGGGCAGAGTGTAGACTGTCTGCCAGTGGGGCGTCGCTGACCACTCGGAGAAGAAGCTATCCAGGGTTTCCGAGAACAACCGCTCACTGAGCTCTAATTGGACGATCGTTCAGGAAGAAGTGCGATAACTAACTGGATGACTGTACACTCCACAGTAACGCACTTGGCAGTCCATCACACTTCTCAGGACCATAAAAAACATGTATCAGAAGCAACCTTTTTGAATTGCATATTCGTTAGGCATACAGCATAGCAGTGGAGGCTGGTGAGGGGAGGCCGCCTCATATTGATGGCTGGAATGAAGTGAGCCGTCCCCTCCCTCACCAGCCTCCACTGCAGTACAGTACATGGTAATGTAGAGGCAGTCTTACTGCAACTTCTATACAGTAGAGAATATCAAACATCTTAAACCCCCACTACACTTTGAGTTTCTTTAACCTCAGCAGTTAGTTTTTGATCAGGTTGTAGCTAACAGTATCTACTTAACCCTTGCATGGTGTTCATGTTTTTGTTATTCACCCAATGTTCGCGGGTTATTTTTGATAAAATGTGATTTTCGTAAACAAAAATCTATTATAATCAAGACACGGGTGGAATAAATCATGTTCATCTGGAACAAATAGAAATGAAACATGGTTTTCATCACTATTGATGTTTATTGTTTTGAACTGAACAAATTGGAAGAACAAATTTTACATTCAGTATTTTAGGGAAATGATAAATGAGCCCCCGGTCTACAAAATACATGAGGGACAGAGTTTTACTGTGTGTGTGTTGCAAATGTATTTCTTGCACTTTATGCATGTGTCCTTGTTTTCCTGTCCTTCTTGGGTCCACACACATCGCAACGCTTCTTCTTGTTGGTACCAGCTGCAATCTAGAATGATAAAAACACTTAGTTCAGGAATTTTACTAACATTTCCCTCACTCACTCACATATATAGTTATAGCAGGCCAAGGTAGAAGAGTCAGACACACAAACATGCAACAACATCACTCACACTTACTTCCGGTATTGAAGTTGTTGGTCCTGTGGGTCGGGCAGATGGGGCACCAGCATCCTCCTCACAATGGCTGCAGAAGCTGGGGTTGCCTCATCTGGATTTAAGGTCTTACCAATGCCTTGCCCAGCTCCTCAAGAAAGAGCCGTCTCCTCTGGAGCTTCCCTCTGTTCCAATCTGGGTTCAACGCCATCCAGTTGACAAACGCGTTGTACGCCGAGATGTCCAAGATGTTTAAGAATATCACAAGTGGCCAGCGTAGGGTTCTTCTTTTGCAGCTGTAGCCAGTCACCAGCCAGTTCACCCCTCCTTTTGTGGCATTATGATTTCTGATTTTATGTTCCTGGCCACAGATTCTCCCATCGATATGCAGCGTACTCATGAGTACCACATTTTTGCCTTTCTTTGGCATGTAGGACACTAGGGACATGTCGGCCGTGAACACAAACTTAGAGGAATTGATAGGTATGTTACGTGTATTCAACAGCTGAGGTGGGAGCTCTGACTTGTTTTTTCGTACTGCTCCTACCATCGTCAGCTTCCTCTTGAGGAGCTCCTGTCCCAGCTTGTGCGAAGTAAAAAAGTTATTGCATGTAATGTTGTGGCCACGGAGTCCCTGTTACGTCCAGGACAAACTGCATCCCTTGGTTCTTCTCAGGGGCTCCTACATCTGGCTTCCCTGTTCTTAACTGACTTGCCTAGTTAAATAAAGGTTAAATAAAAAATGTATAAAACAATACACTTGCAAGTTCCACACATATGAGGAAGCAGCATCACAGGCAGCCCAGATCTTGATTCAATATTTTCCGGGTTTAAACAGTTTGCACTGCCTGAAGGGGCAGCGGCCTCTAAATGGCATAAGCTGCTCATCAACAGTAACGTTGGGCCCAGGGTTGTAAAACAGGCGAAGGCGGTCCCCCCACTTGTCCCACACTGACCTGATTGCAGCTATCTTGTCTCTCTGCCGCCGAACTGGTCTGGTGTCTTGATTATCGAAACGCATAATCCTGGAAATAATGTGGAAGTTTTCCAGAGACATTGTTGCATGGAAAGGTTCTGTGCCAGTTTCTGCATCCCGCAGGGATTCTGTGGATTCCCCATTGGATCTGAAAGCACCAGCAAGGATAAGAACCCCAAAGTATGCATGTAAATGACTTTGGTCCATCTCCTTCTATTTCTCTCCAAAAACACCAGTCCAGAATGATTTTCTGGATGGTGTCTGGGATGAACAGTTCAAAAGAAGACTTTCTGTCCTGCACATTTGTAACCACCATCCATGTCGGTCCTGGTTGCATCCTTATCACATTGGCAGCCATGCAGGGTGGCTCACTCCTTAGGCAGGCAGACCATTCAATTTCACAATTTTTTGACATCCATATTTCTCCTCCTGCAGGCTGTTGATGAGCTGGTTGCTGACGGGCTGGTCCTGAGGCTGGCTGAGGGTCAATCTCATCCTCTTCTTCAAGCTCACTATCAGACTCCGAATTGACAGGGACATTAGCTTCTCTCTCTGCAAAAAAAATCTAAGGCCTCTCTGAGTAGAGATTCTTTTTTCCATACTGATTGATTGTTGTAAGGAGCCACACATGCAAAGCTATTTATTTTTTGTGTCCCTCCCCCAATTTGCACCTGGCTGGGGTAGTGTGGGAAAATACTTTCTTAAAAAAAATAAAATGTATTTAAATAATGTATTGTAATAACTTTGTGCAGGTTCCCACACTACAAAGGGTACAGAGTCCGAGAAAAGCGGCAGACAGGCAGACAGGCAGACAGGCAGACAGGCAGGGAGACAGACAGGTTCTTGGTGCTATGTTGAAACAGCAGGGCCAGGGAGGAGGACGACAGAGTGAAGGCACACAGCAAACCTTTGTATCATTTTTACTTGCTTTCACCTACACACACACTTTTCTACACTTTTATTACGGACACCACATACATAATATAAATGTGTAGGGGCGTGCACAGTATGCACTTAATGAAAATGTGTTATTTTACATGTTCTTCACAGAAAATGAGCCAAGGCCAATGAGTCTCAAGTCTCAAATAATGAATTGTGTAATTTTTATTTGAGTAAACATTGAAAATGGGTCCCACAGACCCGAACACCAGACAAGGGTTAAAGGAATTTACTGTGTAGCTGGAGACACTAGTAGTAGCCTAGCTACCAGGCAAAATATATTCATTTTATATTCAAACGCTCCTCATTAATATCACATCTAACACAGGACAAACAGAAGATACAAATCAAATCAAAAAGAGGCCTGGCAAGTTGATAAACTGTCCCTTTGTATTTAGATATGTTGACTATATTTACTATCAAGAAATACATATTTTGCACTTTCTTACTCTTACTGAGATATCTTGCATGTGCTCTCTTAGAACAACTGACAATGCCACACATGTTACTGTGGATGAATTAAGAGGCAGTGGTGTCTACAGGGACTTGGAGACTCAAATTAATCCAAATGAATCTGCTAGTGGAGGAAAATGAGCAGCGAGATGAGGACCTGCTCAGTTCAGCAGCTGTTTCCAACCATGCTCTCTCTATCCCCTCTCTCTCTTCCCCATCCCCCCTCTTTCTATCTCTTCCCTCTCTCCCAACCCTCTTCAGCCCACCCCCCCTCTCTCTCTCCTCTCCCAACCCTCTCCCCACCCTCCATCTCTCTATCTCCTCCCTCTCTCTCCCAACCCTCTCCCCACCCCCCTCACCATCTCCCCCTCTCCAAACCTCTTCCCCCCACCCCCTCTCTCTATCTCCTCCCTCTCTCTCCCCCAACACCCCTCCCCCTCGCTCTCACTTACAGTCATTGTTAATAACCTTTCTAAATGTAGTAATACGACATAACTAATATCACAGGTTGGATTTTGAAATCCCTCCGCCTCTTACCATTCCTATTGAGCAGCACAGCCAGGTACTCTCTATAGTAGGAGCTGACGTAGAGGAGCAGCGCCGGGCTCTGGAAGCTACGGAAGCTGAATGACACGTTCTCTCCCCGCAGCTTGAGGTCAGAGTAAATGGAGGAGGACTGGGTGCTGATGTTTCTGTTCAGCTCATACGGCTCCTTGAACGTGTACTGGACCGATGTCCCAGGTTTGAAGTCAGCCGAGACCTCTGGAAGACAAGGGGGGGGGGGGTTGAATGGTTTTGCTGTTACTCTTATGTGGATGATGTTAAAAAATACTTGGTGGTCTGATGTGATTAATAAGGAGCATCCAAACGATGCATTTAATGATTTTATGAAATTGCTTCTTCCAAGTATTGATAAACATGCACCTGTTAAGAAACTGACTGTTAGAACTGTTAGGGCTCCATGGATTGATGAGGAATTGAACAACTGTATGGTTGAAAGAGATGGAGCAAAAGGAGTGGCTAATAAGTTTGGCTGCACATCTGACTGGCTGACTTACTGCAAATTGAGAAATGATGTGACTAAACTCAACAACAAAAAAGAAGAAACTGTATTATGAAGCAAAGATCAATGATATAATGAATGATGAAAAAAAAACTTTGGAGTACTTTAAATGTAATTATGGGCAGAAAGACCAATTCAACTCCATCTTTCATCGAATCAGATGGCTTATTAATCAGAAAAAGATTTGATAGAGCCAATTATTGTAATGGTTACTTCATTAGCAAAATGGGCAAACTCAGGCAGGAAATGCCAACAATGAACAGTGAGCCATTCTACTCATGAATATAAAAATTAATAATGAAAGAAAAGCATTGCAAGTTAGAATTTTGTAAGGTTAGGTGGACAGGTGGAAAAATATTGTTATCGATCAATAATGACAAACCTCCTGCCATTGACAACTTCGATGGAAAGCTACTGTGAATGGTAGATGACTCTATAGCCACTCCTATCTGTCATATCTTTCATCTGAGCCTAGAGGAAAGTCTTTGTCCTCAGGTCTGGAAGGAAGCCAAAGTCATGACGCTACCCAAGAGTGGTAAAACAACCTTTATTGGTTCTAACAGCAGACCTATCACCTTGCTGCCAGCTATTAGAAAATGGTTGGGTAAATTAGTGTTTGACCAAATACAATGCTACTTCTCTGGAAACAAATTAACAACAGACTTCTAGCATGCTTATAGACAAGGGCACTCAACATGTACTGCACTGACACAAATTGCTGATGATTGGCTGAAAGAAATAATAATACGATTTTGGGAGCTGTACTGTTCGATTTGATATTATTGACCATAACCTGCGATGAGAAAACTTGTGTTATGTATTTTCAACCCCATGCCATATCATGGATTCAGAGCTACAGTTGAAGTCAAAAGTTTACATACACTTAGGTTAGAGTCATTAAAATTAATTTTTCAACCACTCCACAAATTTCTTGTCAATAAACTATAGTTCTGGCAAGTCGGTTAGGACATCTACTTTGTGCATGACAAATAATTTTTCCAACAATTGTTTACAGACAGATTATTTCACTTATAATTCACTGTATCACAATATTTCCAGTGGGTCAGAAGTTTACATACACTAAGTTAACTTTGGCTTTAAACAGCTTGGAAAAATCCTGAAAAATATGTCATGGCTTTAGAAGCTTCTGATAGGCTAATTTACATAATTTGAGTCAATTGGAGGTGTACCTGTGGATGTATTTCAAGGCCTACCTTCAAACTCAGTGCCTCTTTGCTTGACATTATGGAAAAAGCAAAAGAAATCAGCCAAGACCTCAGAAAAAGAATTGTAGACCTCCACAAGTCTGTTTCATCATTGGGAGCAATTTCCAAATGCCTGAAGGTACCACGTTCATCTGTACAAACAATAGTACGCAAGTATAAACACCATGGGACCTCACAGCCGGCATATCGCTCAGGAAGGAGATGCGATCTGTCTCCTAAAGATTAATGTACTTTGGTGTGAAAAGCGCAAATCAATCCCAGAACAACAGCAAAGGACCTTGTGAGGATGCTGGAGGAAACAGGTACACTTCACAAAATAGATGGAGTCATGAGGAAGGAAAATGATGTGTATATATTGAAGCAACATCTCGAGACATCAGTCAGTTAAAGCTTGGTCGCAAATGGGTCTTCCAAATGGACAATGACCCCAATCATACTTCCAAAGTTGTGGCAAAATGGCTTAAGGACAACAAAGTCAAGGTATTGGATTGGCCATTACAAAGCCCTGACCTCAATCCTAAGGAAAATGTGTGGTCAGCACTGAAAAAGAGTGTGCAAGCAAGGAGGCCTACAACAAACCTGAGTCAGTTACACCAGCTCTGTCAGGAGGAATGGGCCAAAATTTACCCAACTTATTGTGGGAAGCTTGTGGAAGGCTACCCTACATTTTTGAACCAAGTTAATTAAGCAATTGAAAAGCAATGCTACCAAATACTAATTGAGTATATGTAAACTTCTGACCCACTGGGAATGTGATGAAATAAATAAAAGCTAAAATAAATTATTGTTCTGACATTTAAAATTCTTAAAATAAAGTGGTGATCCTAACTGACCTAAAACAGGGAATATTTACTAGGATTAAATAGGGGGCAGTATTTTCACTTTGGATGAATTGCGTGCCCATAGTGGACTGCATCCTACTCTGTCCTAGATTGCTAATATATGCATAGTATTATTACTATTGGATAGAAAACTCTGAAGTTTTTAAAACTGTTTGAATTATGTCTGTGAGTATAACAGAACTCATAGGGCAGGCAATCTTCCAAACAGGAAGTGAAATTCTGAATGCGGGTCTAATTTCAAGTCATTACCTCTTCACTTCCAAACAAGATATGGATCTGTTAGCACTTCCCACGCCTTCTTCTAGATGTCCTCATTCAGTAGAACATGGAATGGAGCCTCTGGTGTGAACTTTGACCGAATGGGAGGGGAATGAGTCACTGTCCTGGCAGAATGCAATTTCCCTGTTGCGCATTTGTCTGTTGATATCACCATCGTTCCATTTGACTGCAGATGAAAACGTATGCTCCGGTTCGAACATTATTGGATATATATGAAAATAACATCCTGAAGATTGATTCATTCTCTACTTAGTTTGACCAGTTTATTCGACCTGGAATATAACTTTTTGAAGTTTTCGTCCAAGTTCGCCTGGACCAGCGCCAGCTTTTGGGCACGTGAGCTGAAAGTGGTAGCAAATGCAGCTAATTGGACACTAGTATTGGACATTATGGAACCAAACAATGATTTATTGTGGAACTAGGACTCCTTGCACTGCATTCTGATGAAATATCATCAAAGGTAAGAGAATATTTATGATGTAATTTCGTATTTCTGTTGACTCCAACATGGCGGAGAAATATATTTACGTTTTAGCGCCGTCTCAGATTATTGCAATTTCCCCATTCCAGCTACTGTGAAGGACTACAACAAGAGCATGGGAGGTGTGGACCTGTCAGATGCGCTGATAGGATACTACATGTATTGTTTGAGGCTGATTCTGGCCTTTGAGGCTACCATCCTCTCATCGATGGACAGTTTCTGGGCGGGCTGAAAATAGGTCTTGCAGGCCTCAACGATGTTGGGGTAGAGAGGTTTGATTTTGCACAGCCTATCAAACCTTGGTATGCCTCTCTTCTTGTCATTCTCTCCATAAACTTCTGGGTCACTGATGTGAAGCGCCCGTGAAATAGTCAGAAACATTTTACAAGACATGACAGTCATGAGGAAAGGCAGTTGACAGAGAGCTGACGTTTCCAGTAGTCCCTTAGAGTTTTCAACTTCACCAGCCCCATGTAAATGACCATTGAAAAGTAGCAGAAAAGGTCTGACATGGAAATGGTCTTCCTTCCTGCCTGCCTCTTTCCTGCCTGCTTCTTAGCCCCGTACTTATTGGTGTTCGGTTGAAGGGGGCTGTACTTTGCAGTCATGTCTAGTTGAGGTCCTGGCTGCCTTTTGGGTCTATAAACTGGTGGATTTGGTTCCACATCATCTTCTAACACAGAGTGTCAACGACTCTCTGGCCCTCTGTCTGCAGGTTTCTCTCTTCCTCATCTCTGCTTCTTTGTCACTGACTTCACATCTCTAGATGGCCAGGTAGGTGTGGAGCCAGAGACAGCGGGGGTCCGGCTGGATGAACCAGCTTCAGAGGGAGATGGACACCAAGACATTGGCGGCTCATAATCAGAATCACTGCCACTGTGAAAGATTTTTTTTTAATCAGTAACAATACTTTCACATATGAGCTCTGTATCAACACGTAAAATAAATAGTTATATATAGAGTACATGGAACATAATCACTATGGTGAAGTGGTGAAGGGCTGTTCCATCCCATGTTTATGTAAAATACATTTTAAAAATATATCACACACACACACACAGTATAGCCAATGTGTACTTTACACATTTCATTACAGATGATATTTTTATATATTGCAAATAAAATTAAATACAATTTTAAAAAATCGCAAATGAATAATATTTGATATTATTAATTTCAAACAATGACATTAGCATTAGAATTTACCAATCCAGCATGGCATCCTCGCCATGCAGAAACATGTCTTCCGCCTGGGAGTCAAAACTAGCTTCGCTGAAAGATTCATATTCCTGAAGCAACTTGGTCTCTGTACCTATCTATTTCCTATATAATTTGGGTTAAATTTGTATACCTAGACTTTGTTTTAGCTTTTCCTGATTTATTCACCATAATTTAAATATATAAACTTGTTGAAAATGCTATTGAATATGTACTGCTATGCGTAACACCCATGGCTCCGTCAAGTAGGATTTGCAATGTCGAATGAACCTCTTTTACGCCAGAGTTTACGACAAAGGCTGGTCTTCAAACGTATAACCATTACATATTGCCGTTTACCTCAGCTCATTGGCTATCTTGCAAGCTAGATTTGAAGATGATCAGTGGTCATTGGGCAAAAATACAGTCAATCAACGATAGACGGATCCTTGGTGCGCAATGAGGTCATTGATTGGTGTCTTCAAATCGGTTTGTTTCGGTCAATACGTCCCGGGAAAATAACCATCAAGTATGGTTGTGTTAGTAACAACCAGAGGATTGCAACCATGACTGGATAAACGTTTGTTTAGTGTGTGTAATTACCATGAACGCATCGTCCAAAGTTGAATGAGATGGAAATCACAAAGCAAGCGGTTTACAAATGTTGTGTGTTAGGCTATAAAAATGGATTTTATCAAACAAAACAAACATTCACAGTGTAGTTGGCATTGCCACCAGAGGAAGATCTTCAATGGTAAGCGATTTATTTTATTGTAATTTCGGACTTTCATGACGCTAATGCTTGGTTGGTAAATGCTAGTAATACTTGTGTGTGCGTGGCGCCGTCCCCAGAGAATAGCATGTTTACTTTTGCAGTAACGGCTTTTTGAAATCTGACATAGCGGCTGGATTAATAAGACGTTCAACTTTTAAATGATGTAACATTCATGTATTTACAATGTTAGCTCTCTGCAGTTTCACCGGATGTTGGCCTGGTGGGACGTTAGCGTCTCACCTACCCTAGAGAGGTTAACACAGTGTCCAAAGAAGGGCCAGATGTATACAGAAAGGTGTCGTCTGCGTAGAGGTGGATCAGGGAATCACCCACAGCATGAGCGACATCGTTCATATATACAGAGAAGAGAGTCGGCCCGAGAATTGAACCCTGTGGTACCCCCATAGAGACTGCCAGAGGTCCGGACAACAAGCCCTCCGATTTGACACACTGAACTCTGTCTGAGAAGTAGATGGTGAACCAAGCGAGGCAGTCATTTGAGAAACCAAGGCTGTTTAGTCTGCCGATAAGAATACGGTGATTCACTGGGTCAAAAGCCTTGGCCAGGTCAATGAAGAAGGCTGCACAGTACTGTCTTTTATCGATGGCGGTTATGATATCGTTTAGTACCTTGAGCGTGACTGAGGTGCACCCGTGAGCAGCTCAGAAACCGGATTACACAGCGGAGAAGGTACGGTGGGATTCGAAATGGTTAATGATCTGTTTATTAACGTGGCTTTCAAAGACTTTAGAAAGGCAGGGCAGGATGGATATAGGTCTATAACAGTTTGGGTCTAGTGTTACCCCCTTTGAAGAGGGGGATGACCACAGCAGCTTTCCAATCTTTAGGGATCTCGGACGATACAAAAGATAGGTTGAACATACTGGTAATAGGGGTTGCAACAATGGCGGCGGATAATTTTAGAAAGAGACGGTCCAGATTGTCTAGCCCAGCTGATTTGTATGGGTCCAGGTTTTGCAGCTCTTTCAGAACATCTGCTATCTGGATTTGGGTGAAGGAGAAGCTGGGAGGCTTGGGCAAGTAGCTGTGAAGGGTGCAGAGCTGTTGGCCGGGGCTGGGGTAGCCAGGAGGAAAGCATGGCCAGCCGTAGAGAAATGCTTATTAAAATTCTCAATTATCGTGGATTTATTGGTGGTGACAGTGTTACCTAGCAGCTGGGAGGAGGTGCTCTTATTCTCCATGGACTTTACAAGAGTTAGAGCTACAGGATACAAATTTCTGTTTGAAAGGGCTAGCCTTTGCTGACTGCGTGTATTGGTTCCTGACTTCCCTCAAAAGTTGCATATCGCGGGGACTATTCGATGCGAGTGCAGTCTGCCACGGGATGTTTTTGTGCTGTTCGAGGGCAGTCAGGGCTGGAGTGAACCAGGGCTATATCTGTTCTTAGTTCTACATTTTTTGAAAGGGGCATACTTATTTAAGATGGTGAGGAAATTACTTTTAAAGAATGACCAGGCATCCTCGACTGACGGATGAAGTCAATATCCTTCCAGCATACCCGGGCCAGGTCGATTAGAATGGCTTGCTCGCTGAAGTGTTTTAGGGAGCGTTTGAGAGTGATGAGCGGTGGTCGTTTGACCGCGGACCCATAGCGGATGCAGGCAATGAGGCAGTGATCGCTGAGATCCTGATTGAAAACAGCAGAGGTGTATTTGGAGGGCAAGTTCATCAGGATAATATCTACGAGGGTGCCCATGTTTACAGATTTAGGGTTGTACCTGGTGGGTTCCTTGATAATTTGTGTGAGATTGAGGGCATCTATCTTAGATTGAGGACTGCCGGTGTGTTAAGCATATCCCAGTTTAGGTCACCTTACAGAACAAACTCGGAAGATAGATGGGGGACAATCAATTCACATATTATGGTGTCCAGGGCACAGCGGGGGGCTGAGGGGGGTCTATAACAGTGAGAGACTTATTTCTGGATTCATTTTTAAAATTAGAAGCTTGAACTGTTTGGGCATAGACCTGGAATGTATGACAGAACTTTGCAGGCTATTTCTGGAGTAGATTGCAACTCCTCCCCGTTTGGCAGTTCTATCTTGACAGAAAATGTTGTAGTTGGGTATGCAAATCTCAGAATTTTTGGTGGCCTTCCTAAACCAGGATTCAGACACAGCAAGGACTTCAGGGTTGGCGGAGGGTGCTAAAGCAGTGAGTAAAACAAACTTAGGGAGGCTGATGTTAACATACATGAAACCAAGGCTTTTTCAGTTACAGAAGTCAACAAATGAGAGTGCCTGGGGAAATGCAGGGCCTGGGTTAACCTCCACGTCACCCGAGGAACAGAGGAGGAGTAGGATTAGGGTACGGTTAAAGGCAATCAAAACTGGTTGTCTAGTGCGTTGGGGACAGAGAATAAAAGGAGCAGATTTCTGGGCATGGTAGAATATATTCAGGGCATAATGTACAGACAGGGGTATAGTGGTGTGAGGGTACAGTGGAGGTAAACCCAGGTACCGAGTGATGATAAGAAAGGTTGCATCTTTGGACGGGCTAGTTATGCTGGGTGAGGTCACCACATGTGTGGGAGATGGGACAAAGCAGTTATCTGAGGCATGTTGAGTGGGACTAGGGGCTCCGCAGTAAACTAAGACAACAATAACTATCCTAAATAACAGTGTACAAGGCATATTGACATTTGAGAGAGACATAAAGCGAGGCATAAAGCAATCACAGGTGTTGATTGGGATAGCTAGTTAAGGCAACAACGGGTAAGACAACAGCTGATCAGCTAAGACAACAACAACAGGTAAAATGGCGATGAATGGGCAGAGAGGGTCGGTTAACTACACACAGGGCCTGAGTTGGGGCCGACAGATTAACAAAAAATAAACAAAATTAAGTACCGTAATTAATGAACAGTCCAGCAGGCATCCGCTATGTAAAGTGATAAAGATAAAGTGATCATAGGGTCTAGTGAACAGCAATAGATGGAACAGGGAAGCCGTGGGGTAGTCGTTACTACACTAGAACGCGGGACACACAGAGTTTAAAGTTAGCAGGCTTGGGTAAGTAGAAGCGTCTGCTGTGACGTCCGGCAAAGTCCGGTTGAGGGCACAGCGGATGGAGTTAAGTCGGCGGACCAGTCGTGGTGGTACGGCGGGGTGCTGTGTCGATAAAGGGTCCAGACCAGATGGCGAAAGAGGTAATTGTAGTTGTAGTAATTTCGTTTGCTAGCCGGGAGATGCGCCTGGCTCGAGGCTAATTGGTGCTAGCTTCGGGGCAGGGGCGTTAGCCACTATAGCCACTTGGTAGCAGCTAGCTAGCAGTGATGATCCGATGCAAAGGTCCAGAGCTTACGGCAAGGATCCAGTGGAGTGGTGAATTCTAGCCATGTTGGGATAGAGTCCGGAAGGCATCGGCTGAGTAGCTGGGTGAACACAGAGTAGGCCGAGAGGTGGGTCTGGCTCAGGGCTAGCTTCGGGGCTGGGTCACTCGGTGGCAGCTAGCTAGCTGTGATGATCAGGAGTAATGCTCCAGGGTTTACGGCAGGAATCCGGCATTGTTGTGGAGAAAACAGTCCGATGCTGGCAAGTATTATCCTGGCAACAAAAAAAACAGCTGGTGTCTGTGCAGAAGGAAAGGCCGCTAGCAGTGGCTAACAATGGCTAAAATAGCTAGTAGCTAATGGCTAGTCTCTGATGTAGGTTCTGGCTATTAGGTCTAAAACAATAGCGGATCCGTGTCACATTGGGTGAGGTGGGTTACCGGAAGGTATATTTAATTTAAAAATGGAAAAGAGAATGAAAAGAGATTGAAATATATACAAAAAATGAAAAATACAAAAGTCCACGAGGACAACACTGCTACGCCATCTTGGATTTAAAATCCCCCATATGGTGGGAGCAATTAATGCATGTACTGAATGTATGGAAAGCAATCACATGGCAGGCATAGATAAGGGGAGAGAACCATGGATTAGTGATGAAGGGGGTCGAGGTCAGGTCAGGTCACGTTAAGGGAGAAAGAAAAGTTTATGGCCCGTATCACTTAGTGTCCTTCCTAGCAGTAAGGGAATACCCCCCTGAATTGTACAAAAATGAATGGCAAGATATTGGCATTGGACAAACCATATACACGATGTCCAATACCACCCAAAGCGGCGTTGATTCGTGTAAAGTATATGGCAAATGCCATATGGCAATTGCCAATTGTAACACCTCAAAAATCCAACAGGGGGCGAGTGCGCTCCACCGGGGTTTTTCATATTGGAAATGTAACCCAAGTCAACATCCAAAAGAAAATTTTTGAAAAAAGGATATTTTTTTCAAAAACTTTTCACCCCTTAAAAAAGTGCTTTCTGGGCCTTTTTTCGAAATTCTTTCGATTTTTTTGTCAATTACACATGTGTAAGAGCTGTATGAATATACTTTTGTCCAATTTTTTTATCATATTTTTTTATTTTTTTAATTACATGCGCATAAGGCATATGTTTTGTACATTTGCAATATGATTTCATAGGAAGTCAAAAGTCAAAAGTCAAAAATGTCAAAATTTGGTAAAAAACTTCACACATCCTTAAAAAAGTGCTTTCTGGACCGTTTTTCAAAATTCTTTCAATTTTTATGTCAATTACACATGTATAAGAACTTTATCAACATACTTTAGTCATACTTTATTATCCTATTTTTTATTTTTTTTTACTTGTGCATAAGGCATATGTTTTCTCCATTTGGAATATGATTTCATAGGAAGTCAAAAGTCAAAAGTCAAAAATGTCAAAATTTGGTAAAAAACTTCACACATCCTTAAAAAAGTGCTTTCTGGACCGTTTTTCAAATTTCTTTCAATTTTTGTGTCAATTACACATGTATAAGAACTTTATCAACATACTTTAGTCATACTTTATTATCATTTTTTTTTTTTTTTTTTTACTTGTGCATAAGGCATATGTTTTCTCCATTTGGAATATGATTTCATAGGAAGTCAAAAGTCGAAAATTTGATTTTTTTTTTAAACTTTAAAAACTAAAAAAAGTGCTTTCTGGACCGTTTTTCGAAATTGTTTCGATTTTAAGACAATTAATCATGTGTAAGAAGTGTATGAATATACTTTTGTAAAATGTTATTATCATAATTTTTTTTTTTTTACTTGTGCATAAGGAATATGATTTGTCTATTTGCAATATGATTTCATAGGAAGTCAAAAGTCAAAGTTACCCAAAAATGTTTTGGATGTTTTTTTGTTTATGTTTCCTTACTTTTTCAAAGTCACTGTGCATTTGCAATATGTTTCAATGGGCAGGTACCGTCACGAATTTGTCATGCTCAAAAATTTTTAGATGTATTTTTTTTTGTTTCTTACTTTTTCAAAGTCACTGTGCATTTGCAATATGTTTTAATGGGCAGGTACCATCACGAATTTGTCATGCTCAAAATTCAAGCTTTACTTTGCTCAAACTATACCTTTGTCATCTTGTGATCTAAAATATGCAACTGGTTACCCAAAAAATGTGTTGATGTTTTTTTGTTTATGTTTCCTTACTTTTTCAAAGTCACTGTGCATTTGCAATATGTTTCAATGGGCAGGTACCGTCACGAATTTGTCATGCTCAAAAAATTTTAGATGTATTTTTTTTTGTTTCTTACTTTTTCAAAGTCACTGTGCATTTGCAATATGTTTTAATGGGCAGGTACCATCACGAATTTGTCATGCTCAAAATTCAAGCTTTACTTTGCTCAAACTATACCTTTGTCATCTTGTGATCTAAAATATGCAACTGGTTACCCAAAAAATGTGTTGATGTTTTTTTGTTTATGTTTCCTTACTTTTTCAAAGTCACTGTGCATTTGCAATATGTTTCAATGGGCAGGTACCGTCACGAATTTGTCATGCTCAAAAAATTTTAGATGTATTTTTTTTTGTTTCTTACTTTTTCAAAGTCACTGTGCATTTGCAATATGTTTTAATGGGCAGGTACCATCACGAATTTGTCATGCTCAAAATTCAAGCTTTACTTTGCTCAAACTATACCTTTGTCATCTTGTGATCTAAAATATGCAACTGGTTACCCAAAAAATGTGTTGATGTTTTTTTGTTTATGTTTCCTTACTTTTTCAAAGTCACTGTGCATTTGCAATATGTTTCAATGGGCAGGTACCGTCACGAATTTGTCATGCTCAAAAAATTTTAGATGTATTTTTTTTTGTTTCTTACTTTTTCAAAGTCACTGTGCATTTGCAATATGTTTTAATGGGCAGGTACCATCACGAATTTGTCATGCTCAAAATTCAAGCTTTACTTTGCTCAAACTATACCTTTGTCATCTTGTGATCTAAAATATGCAACTGGTTACCCAAAAAATGTGTTGATGTTTTTTTGTTTATGTTTCCTTACTTTTTCAAAGTCACTGTGCATTTGCAATATGTTTCAATGGGCAGGTACCATCACGAATTTGTCATGCTCAAAATTTTTTAGATGTATTTTTTTTTGTTTCTTACTTTTTCAAAGTCACTGTGCATTTGCAATATGTTTTTTCACTATAGAATCATATTGCAAATGCACATGCAACTGGTCATCCCCCCAAAAAAATTTTAGATTTTTTTTTTTATGTTTCCTTACTTTTTCAAAGTCACTGTGCATTTGCAATATGTTTTTTCACTATAGAATCATATTACAAATGCACGTGCAACTGGTCATCCCCCAAAAAAAATTTTAGATTTTTTTTGTTTATTTTTCCTTACTTTTTCAAAGTCACTGTGCATTTGCAATATGTTTTTTCACTATAGAATCATATTGCAAATGCACATGCAACTGGTCATCCCCCCCCCAAAAAATTAGATTTTTTTTATGTTTCCTTACTTTTTCAAAGTCACTGTGCATTTGCAATATGTTTTTTCACTATAGAATCATATTGCAAATGCACATGCAACTGGTCATCCCCCCCCAAAAAATTTAGATTTTTTTTATGTTTCCTTACTTTTTCAAAGTCACTGTGCATTTGCAATATGTTTTTTCACTGTAGAATCATATTGCAAATGCACGTGCAACTGGTCACCCAAAAATAAAAATTTTGGATTTTTTTTGTTTATGTTTCCTTACTTTTTC
Organism: Oncorhynchus clarkii lewisi; assembly: GCF_045791955.1. Taxonomy (NCBI): domain Eukaryota; kingdom Metazoa; phylum Chordata; class Actinopteri; order Salmoniformes; family Salmonidae; genus Oncorhynchus; species Oncorhynchus clarkii. Next base: position 15,790,863 of record NC_092158.1, on the reverse strand, counting down.
AAAGTCACTGTGCATTTGCAATATGTTTCAATGGGCAGGTACCATCACGAACTTGTCATGCTCAAAATTTTTTAGATGTATTTTTTTTTGTTTCTTACTTTTTCAAAGTCACTGTGCATTTGCAATATGTTTTTTCACTATAGAATCATATTGCAAATGCACATGCAACTGGTCATCCCCCCCAAAAAATTTTAGATTTTTTTTGTTTATGTTTCCTTACTTTTTCAAAGTCACTGTGCATTTGCAATATGTTTTTTCACTATAGAATCATATTGCAAATGCACGTGCAACTGGTCATCCCCCAAAAAAAAAATTCGATTTTTTTTGTTTATTTTTCCTTACTTTTTCAAAGTCACTGTGCATTTGCAATATGTTTTTTCACTATAGAATCATATTGCAAATGCACATGCAACTGGTCATCCCCCCCAAAAAAATTTAGATTTTTTTTATGTTTCCTTACTTTTTCAAAGTCACTGTGCATTTGCAATATGTTTTTTCACTATAGAATCATATTGCAAATGCACATGCAACTGGTCATCCCCCCCAAAAAAATTTAGATTTTTTTTATGTTTCCTTACTTTTTCAAAGTCACTGTGCATTTGCAATATGTTTTTTCACTATAGAATCATATTGCAAATGCACATGCAACTGGTCATCCCCCCCAAAAAAATTTAGATTTTTTTTGTTTATTTTTCCTTACTTTTTCAAAGTCACTGTGCATTTGCAATATGTTTTTTCACTATAGAATCATATTGCAAATGCACATGCAACTGGTCATCCCCCCCCAAAAATTTTAGATTTTTTTTGTTTATGTTTCCTTACTTTTTCAAAGTCACTGTGCATTTGCAATATGTTTTTTCACTATAGAATCATATTGCAAATGCACGTGCAACTGGTCACCCAAAAATAAAAATTTTGGATTTTTTTTGTTTATGTTTCCTTACTTTTTCAAAGTCACTGTGCATTTGCAATATGTTTCAATGGGCAGGTACCATCACGAATTTGTCATGCTCAAAATTTTTTAGATGTATTTTTTTTTGTTTCTTACTTTTTCAAAGTCACTGTGCATTTGCAATATGTTTTAAAGGGCAGGTACCATCACGAATTTGTCATGCTATAAAAATCTTGCAGGAATGTGAAATTGACTGGCCCGATGAACTCGGGATGGCTTTGCAGTGATTCTGGGTCATCTCAATCGCTCGTTTGGGTTGATTTCAGAATGTCGCTTTTGGTGATGTTTTTTCACTATAGGATCATATTGCAAATGTACAAGAGTCAAGTGGACAAGAGTCCATCAGTCAATTAGATATCATTCTGACCACCAAACTGATACAAACTGACACCAAACCCACTTTTTCCAACTCGTTTAGTAGCCAACTATTACATACTTCAGAGCTGGCCCAAAATTCACAACCCCTTCGGTTCAAACCATAAAAAAACCATAAAACACGTAGTTACGTTCTAGCTGCGGGTCCATTTCTTATGTTATGTGTTGGCCTAGCTGAGGCGACCCCGAATCCCAAGTTTCGGCTCGATAGGTCATTTGGTGTCCGAGAAAAACCCTAATTGGTGCTGAAAATCCACTATTTTCCATGACTTGCTACGGGGTCCTTGAATGAGCTATTGGACAGAAACGTTGGGGTCTGTCTATATGGGCCGAGACGTTTGCAATGCACCTAGTCTTGCGACTCTGGGACATTTCTAAATGTCGTCATTTTCGTGATGCAAAAATGAATTGAAGTTATTTCAAATGTACGAGGCTGTTTCTCGGTCCGAGAACCTTCTAGAGCCACGTAACTCACCACGCACCATCTACGGGAGGTCTAGAACAGGTTTCTAAAGTTTCGGAACTCTAGGTCCGACGGTTCTTTTTTAGCTCCAACAAAGCTAACTATTGGAGCCAGTGTCTGTCTCTACGCACCCCAATACGTCCCTCCTTCCAAGTTGTGTTTTAGTGTGATTTTTTTTTCCTTTGAATTTTTTTGGGAAAAATGACTGATTTACAGTTCATGGGGGTTGCCTAATCACACATATGAAGTTTTGGAAAGATCAGACTTTTTTAACCCTTCGAAACAGCCCCTAAGACACCAATTATGGCACTTCCGGTTGGCACAGGAAGTTATAAATCAACACATATCCTCATTGGGGTATGCTGTTACAGAATCCTGAGTTTTAAGTCCTTACGTTAAGAATTGACTGATCTACACAGGGTTGAATGCACTATGTCTATCAAACTGCATGCAGTGTATGGGTAAACACTTTTAGGGGCATTTTAACCACTTCCGGTTGGTCCAGGAAGCTTAGAATCAACACAGGTAGACCTCATAGTGGCCTGATGGACTGGTACCGAAGACAGGTTCATACGGCATTCATAACCCACATAGGCCTCAGGTTGAAATTAGGGGTGCAGGCAATGTATTCCTATGGGGAGAGATGACACTGTAATCTGTGAGATCAAAAAACACTGTTTTACTGTTAAGGGTTAATGCCACACGGTCAAGGTTAGGCTTGTTCAGATCGGGAGGACCTTAGGAACATTCATGTGGTGCAATTTTTCTTCTCACTCTAACGGTTCTCTCACTGTCACCCAAAAGCAAATGACATTGTGGTGCAGGCTTCATTTTGGGCCTACTATTCTAATGCTCGCTGCGCCTAGACCGAGCGAGCTACGGTCAAGCGGGATATCTCGCTGAACTCGGTACGGCCTAGGGATTATGGTAATGCCATTTCCTGCTCTCTGTGTCTTTAAGCACCGCACTTTATCACTCCATCCTTCCTGTGTGTGTGTGAGGGAGCTTTTCTTTGACATCTGTTGGGATTAATGACTGATTTACAGTTCAGAAGGGTTACCTAGTCACACATATGAAGTTTTGGAGAGATGTGACTTTTTTAACCCTTCGAAACAGAGAGTGTGACCCAATTAAAGGCACTTCCGGTTGGCACAGGAAGCTATAAGTAAACACATGTCTTGATTTACATAGCCACTTACAGAATCCCGAGTTTTAAGTCTTTACGTTAAGAATTGACTGATCTACACAGGGTTGAATGCACTATGTCTATCAAACTGCAGGCAGTGTATGGGTAAACACTTTTAGGGGCATTTTAACCACTTCCGGTTGCTCCAGGAAGCTTAGATTCGACACAGGTAGATCTCATAGTGGCCTGATGGACTGGTACCGAAGACAGGTTCATACGGCATTCATAACCCATATAGGCTTCAGGTTGAATTTTGTGGTGCAGGCTATGTATTCCTATGGGGAGAGATGTCACTGTAATCTGTGAGATCAAAAAACCCTGTTTTACTGTGAAGGGTTAATGCCACACGGTCAAGGTTAGGCTTGTTCAGATCGGGAGGACCTTAGGAACATTCATGTGGTGGAATTGTGCTTCTCACCCTAACGGTTCTCTCACTGCCACCCAAAATCAAATGACATTGTGGTGCAGGCTTCATTTTGGGCCTTCTTTTTTTCAAGTTTGCTGCACTCAGAACGAGCTACGGTCAAGCGGGGCGTCTCCTTGAACTCGGCACAGTCTGGAGACTATGGTGATGCCATTTTTTGTGTTGATTTCAGAATGCCATTTTGGTGATGGTCCCTCTCCGTTTAAACATATTGCAAATGTACAAAAGTCAACTAGCAAGTCAGTGTCCATCAGTCAATTAGATGTCATTATGACACCAAATGGATATCAATTGACACCAAACCCACTTTTTCCTACTCATTTAGTAGCCAACTATCACATATGTCAGAGCAGTCCCATAATTCACAGCGCCTTCGGTTTAAAACATAATAAAAAGGTAAAACACATAGTTACGTTCTAGCTGCGGGTCCAGTTCGGACATTATGTGAAGGCCTATGTGAGGCGACCCCGAATCCCGAGTTTCGGCTCGATAGGTCATTTGGTGTCCGAGAAAAACCCTAATTGGTGCTGAAAATCCACTTTTTTCCATGCCTTGCTACGGGGTCCTTGAACGAGCTATCGGACAGGCACGTCGGGGTCCGTCTCTATGGGCCGAGCCGGTTTCAATGCACCTAGCCTTGCGTCTCTGAGACTTTTCTAAACGTGGTCATTTTCGTAATGGTCAAAATGAATTGAAGGTATTGCAAATGTACGAGGCTGTTTCTCGGTCCGAGAACCGTCTAGAGCCACGTAACTCACCACGCACCATCAACCGGAGGTCTAGAACAGGTTTCTAAAGTTTCGGAACTCTAGGTCTGACGGTTCTTTTTTAGCTCCAACAAAGCTAACTATTGCAGCCACTGTCTGTCTCTACGCACCCCAATACGTCCCTCCATCCAAGGTGTGTTTTAGTGTGATTTTTTTTTCCTTTGATTTTTTTTGGGAAAAATGACTGATTTACAGTTCATGGGGGTTGCCTAATCACACATATGAAGTTTTGGAAAGATCAGACTTTTTTAACCCCTTGAAACAGCCCCTGAGACACCAGTTATGGCACTTCCGGTTGGCACAGGAAGCTATAAATCAACACATATCCCCATTGGGGTATGCTGTTACAGAATCCTGAGTTTTAAGTCCTTACGTTAAGAACTGACTGATTTACACAGGGTTGAATGCACTATGTCTGTCAAACTGCAGGCAGGGTATGGGTAAACACTTTTAGGGGCATTTTAACCACTTCCGGTTGGTCCAGGAAGCTCAGAATCAACACAGGTAGACCTCATAGTGGCCTGATGGACTGGTACCGAAGACAGGTTCATACGGCATTCATAACCCATATAGACTTCAGGTTGAAATTAGGGGTGCAGGCAATGTATTCCTATGGGGAGAGATGACACTGCATTCTGTGAGATCAAAAAACACTGTTTTACTGTTAAGGGTTAATGCCACACGGTCAAGGTTAGGCTTGCACGGATCGGGAGGACCTTAGGAACATTCATGTGGTGTAATTTTTCTTCTCACCTAAACGGTTCTCTCACTGTCACCCAAAAGCAAATGACATTGTGGGGCAGGCTTCATTTTGGGCCTACTTTTCTAATGGTCGTTGCACTTACACCGAGCGAGCTACGGTCAAGGCGGATAGCTCGTTGAACTTAGCACAGTCTGGAGACTATGGTGATGCCATTTTTTGTGTTGATTTCAGAATGCCATTTTGGTGATGGTCCCTCTCTGTTTAAACATATTGCAAATGCACAAAAGTCAACTAGCAAGTCAGTGTCCATCAGTCAATTAGATGTCATTATGACACCAAACCCACTTTTTCCTACTCATTTAGAAGCCAACTATCACATATGTCAGAGCAGTCCCATAATTCACAGCGCCTTTAGTTTAAAACATAATAAAAAGGTAAAACACATAGTTACGTTCTAGCTGCGGGTCCAGTTCGGACATTATGTGAAGTCCTATGTGAGGCGACCCCGAATCCCGAGTTTCGGCTCGATAGGTCATTTGGCGTCCGAGAAAAACCCTAATTGGTGCTGAAAATCCACTATTTTCCATGCCTTCCTACGGGGTCCTTGAACGAGCTATCGGACAGAAACGTTGGGGTCCGTCTCTATGGGCCGAGCCGGTTTCAATGCACCTAGCCTTGCGTCTCTGAGACTTTTCTAAACGTCGTCATTTTCGTAATGGTCAAAATGAATTGAAGGTATTGCAAATGTACGAAGCTGTTTCTCGGTCCGAGAACCGTCTAGAGCCACGTAACTCACCACGCACCATCGACCGGAGGTCTAGAACAGGTTTCTAAAGTTTCGGAACTCTAGGTCTGACGGTTCTTTTTTAGCTCCAACAAAGCTAACTATTGCAGCCACTGTCTGTCTCTACGCACCCCAATACGTCCCTCCATTCAAGTTGTGTTTTAGTGTGATTTTTTTTTCCTTTGATTTTTTTGGGGAAAAATGACTGATTTACAGTTCATGGGGGTTGCCTAATCACATATATGAAGTTTTGGACAGATCTGACTTTTTTAACCCTTCGAAACAGCCCCTGAGACACCATTTAAGGCACTTCCGGTTGGCACAGGAAGCTATAATTAACCACATATCCTCATTGGGGTATGCTTTTACAGAATCCTGAGTTTTAAGTCTTTACGTTAAGAACTGAGTTATTTACGGAGGGTTTAGTATGTGTGTGTTATTTCAGAAAATCATAGAAAATCACAGAAATGTCGCAGAGCTCCGCAGCACACTTTAAAAAGATTCGTATGAACACCCTGCAACTGGATCTGTAACCGTTGAAAAAAAAAAACGCCTATTTGTGACCATCACCAAGATGTCATTGTTCCGTTTCTCTTAAATGACGATAGATAAATGGCTGTTTTTTTTTTTATTGACACCGGAGGCTCCTTGACTTTGACCTGAAGTGGAAAAATAATTTCTCTATTTCCATTTAGGACCTTTAATCCCAGAAAAACGGCCATAACTCAAAAACCGTCGAGGCCTAGACGCCATCTTGTTCGGGGCCAACTGCCCATTATGCCAAACCTACGCTCACCAAGTTTCGGCTTCGAAATATTTTCCGTTTTCGAGATAAGGCCCCGTCGTGATTCGTGATGTTTTGCCAAATTGCCATATGATTCCGTATGCCCTCTTGTGGGAAATTCCGGGATAGCGGAAAAACGCTCAAAAACTTGTTTATTTTATAAAACGGAAACCGAATGTCCGACAAAGTTCATTTGATGACTTCCCGGTAGGTCTGGCCCTACCGCACGGCCCGACGCCGACCGCGAATTTTACAAACGATTTCGGACGTCTAGTAAGGGACCGTACATTTGCAATATGGACTTTCTCACTGATCATACACGAAATGCCGAAATGTTCCCTTAAGGTATGTAATGATACAATGTTTGTTAAATGGTAGGAGGAGACTCAGCCTAGGAGAAAATGTTAAATATCAGTGCTTGTGTGAAAATGTCTTTGTCTAATGCAGCTGTATGAAGTCACTGAAATCATTAACAAACAGTTGCAGTCTGTTTTGGAATGAGTGGCCAGTAATAAACTGCTTCTGAACATCTTTAAAACTAAGATAATTGTATTTGGTACAAATAGTTCCCTAAGTTCTTGACCTTAGCTGAATCTGGTAATGAATGGTATGGCTAAACAAGTTGAGGAGACTAAATTACTTGGTGTCACCTTAGATTGTAAACTTCCATGGACAAAACATATAGATTCAATGGTTGTAAAGATAGGGAGTGTCACGCCCTGACCTTAGAGAGACTTTTTTATTCTTTATTGGCCAGTGATGATCCATGGCCCGGAGCCTCCAGTGACAATCCATGTCCCGGAGCCTCCAGAGACGATCCAAGGTCCAGAGTCTCCAGCGACGGTCTGCAGTCCAGAGTCTCCAGCGACGGTCTGCAGTCCAGAGCCTCCAGCGACGGTCGGCAGTCCGGAGCCTCCAGCGACGGTCGGCAGTCCGGAGCCTCCAGCGACGGTCGGCAGTCCGGAGCCTCAAGCGACGGTCCCTAGTCCGGAGCCTCAAGCGACGGTCCAAGGTCCAGAGCCTCCAGCGACGGTCTGCAGTCCAGAGCCTCCAACGACGGTCTGCAGTCCAGAGCCTCCAACGACGGTCTGCAGTCCAGAGCCTCCAACGACGGTCTGCAGTCCAGAGCCTGCAGCGACGGTCTGCAGTCCAGAGCCTCCAACGACGGTCTGCAGTCCAGAGCCTCCAGCGACGGTCTGCAGTCCAGAGCCTCCAGCGACGGTCGGCAGTCCAGAGCCTCCAGCGACGGTCGGCAGTCCAGAGCCTCCAGCGACGGTCGGCAGTCCAGAGCCTCCAGCGACGGTCGGCAGTCCAGAGCCTCCAGCGACGGTCGGCAGTCCAGAGCCTCCAGCGACGGTCGGCAGTCCAGAGCCTGCAGCGACGGTCCCCAGCCTGGAGCCTCCAGCGACGGTCCCCAGTCCGGAGCCTCCAGCGACGGTCCCCAGTCCGGAGCCTCAAGCGACGGTCCCCAGTCCGGAGCCTCAAGCGACGGTCCCCAGTCCGGAGCCTCAAGCGACGGTCCCCAGTCCGGAGCCTTCCCAATCAGAGGCAGCTGTTTGTCGTTGTCTCTGATTGGGGATCAATCATACTTAGGCAGCCCTTTTTCCCACCTTAGATTGTGGGATCTTGTTTTTGTGTAGCTGCCTGTGAGCAGCCCAGAATGTCACATTTCACTTTTCTTCTGTATTTGTTTTGGTGAGTTTCATTGATTAAAACATGTGGAACTCTAAGTACACTGCGCCTTGGTCCGCTCATTTCAACGCACGTGACAGGAGAGGTCTTTTCGTAATAAAGAGATGCTCTTCTTTATTGATCCCATACTCCACAAAGTAAATCCTGCAGGCTCTAGTTTTATCTTATCTGGATTATTATCCAGTATTCCTGTATGGTCAAATGCAGCAAAGAAATACCTAGTTAAGCTGCAGCTGACCCAGAACAGAGTGACACGTCTTGCTCTTGATTGTAATCAGAGGGCTAATATTAATACAATGCATGCCCGTTTGTCTTGGCAAAGAGTTGAGGAAAGACTGACTGCGTCACTTTTATGAGAAACATTAATGTGCTGGAAATTCCAAATTGTTTGCATAGTCAACTTACACACAGCACTGACACACACACTTACCCAACCAGACATACCACCAGGGATCTTTTCACAGTCTCCAGGTCCAGAACAAATTCAAGGAAACGTACAGTATTAAATAGCCAAGAGTGCATGGTCCCTTCCATCTTATATAGCACAAGTGAAACGCAAACCTGGTTTCAAAAACAAATAAAGCAACACTTTGCGGCACAACACCTCTCCCCTTGTGACCTACTTGTGTGTAAGTACTGACATGTACAGTATCAGTCAAAAGTTTGGACACTAAATCATTCACGCATTTTTCTTTATTTATACTATTTTCTAAATTGTAGAATAATAGTGAAGACATCAAAACCATGAAATAACACATATGGAATCATGTAGTAACCAAAGTGTTAAACAAATCAAAATATATTTATATTTTAGATTCTTCAAAGTAGCCACCCTTTGCCTTGATGACAGCTTTGCACACTCTTGGCATTCTCTGAACCAGTCCAACTCATCCCAAACCATTTCAATTGGGTTGAGGTCGTGTGATTGTGGAGGCCAGGTCATCTGATGCAGCACTCCATCACTGTCCTTGGTCAAATAGCCCTTACATAGCCTGGAGGTGTGTTTTGGGTCATTGTCCTGTTGAAATACAAATGAGAGTCCCACTAAGTGCAAACCAGATGGTATGGCGTATTGCTGCCAAATGCTGTGGTAGCAATGCTGGTTAAGTGTGCCTTGAATTCTAAATAAATCAGTGTCACCAGCAAAGCACCCCCACACCATCAACCTCCTCCTCCATGCTTCACGGTGGGAACAATACATGCAGAGGTCATCCGTTCACCTACTCTACGTCCTACAAAGACACGGCGGTTGGAACCAAAAATCTCAAATTTGGAACCATCAAACCAAAGGACAGATTTCTACCGGTCTAATGTCCATTGCTCGTGTTTCTTGGCCCAATCAAGTCTTTCTTATTGGTGTTCTTTAGTTTTGCAGCAATTCAACCATGAAGGCCGGATTCACACAGTCTCCTCTGGACAGTTCAGGCTGCAATCTGAGGTGCAGTTAACTCTAATGAATTTATTGTGTACAGCTGAGCTAACTGCTTAGATTTGTTTAACAATTTTTGATTACTACATGATTCCATATGTCTTATTTCATAATTTTTAAATCTTCACTTATTATTCTACAAAGTAGAAAATAGTCAAATGAAGAAAAACCCTGGAATGAGAAGCTGTGTCCAAACTCTTGACTGATAGTGTATGTAAATTGTAAATTATTTGGTCTGTAATGCATTTTTTGTTATGTCGGACCCCAGTAAGACTAGCTGTCTGCATTGGCATCAGCTAATGAGGATCCTACTAAAGCAAATCAAATAGCAATCAATGGTATTGTGTCTTTCACTTTGCTTTGTATTCTTTACAGAGATTTTGTCAACTCTGTTATCATTCTGTCCTTGCGTTAACTATTATTAAGCGTCAATATATTTAATAACCCACTTCTTTGTTCTTCTAAAAAATGTTCTTCTTACAGACATAATTAACACTATTATGACCTTGTTACTTACAGAACAATACACTCTTTAACTGACAAGAGCTAGACTGTGGAGTAGTAGAGCATCTATAACAAGAACACTAATTAAGAACAGTCTTCAAGTGTTGTGACCAGCGGCTTGGCATGCGGTAAAGAGGTCAATGGAACTCGACCCCAAAATGTGGAAATGCCATGGAAATGTGTGGGGGAAAGAGCCATGAGGGAAATATCACTTATCTCCTCATTGCCTCCCAGTAAAATTTGCTTACATTTAGGCTATTGTTTATATGTCTATTTCACGCTATGTTGAGGTAGAAATCGGAGTACAATGCTTGTATGGGTGTCAACCCCAATACATGTTCATGTCATCGTTACCAATCAACTGCATAATAGTTAAAAACGACTTTGACTACCATCAATGATTTCCGTATGCTAGCTTTACTAACCAGCTTATGAGAACAGGTTTTAGCATTTAGCAGTCACTTCTTTTAAACCTGAAAAAGGGACAACTTCTAAATGCTATGCAGTGAAAACAGCCAAATATATCCAAATCGGACTTACACTACATGGCTAAAAGTATGTGGACACCCCTTCAAATGAGTGGATTCAGCTATTTCAGCCATACCTATTTCTGACAGGTGTATAAAATCTAGCACTTCCATGCAATCTCCATAGACAAACATTGGAAGTAGAATGGCCCTTACTGAAGAGCTCAGTTACATTCAATGTGGCACCGTCATAGGTCACCACCTTTCCAACAAGTCAGTTTGTCAAATTTATGCCCTGTTTGAGCTGCCCTGGTCAGTTGTAAGTTTTGTTATTGTGAAGTGGAAATGTCTAGGAGCAACAACGTCTCAGCCGTGGAGTGGTAGCCCACACAAGCTTACAGAACGGGATGAGTGCAGCACGTGTAGCACGTAAAAATCATCTGTCCTCGGTTGCAACACTCACTACCGAGTTCCAAACTGCCTCTGGAAGAAACTACAGCACAACAACTGTTAGTCTGGTTCTTCATGAAATGGGTTTCCATGGCCGAGCAGCCACACAGAGGCCTAAGATCACTATGCGCAATGCCAAGTGTCGGGTGGAGTGGTGTGAAGCTCGCCGTCATTGGACTCGGGAGCAGTGGAAACACGTTCTCTGGAGTGATGAATCACGCTTCAACATCCGGCAGTCTGGTTGACCAATCTGCCACAATGGATAGTGACAACTGTAAAGTTTGGTTGAGGAGGAATAATGGTCTGGGGCAGTTTGCATGGTTCGGGCTAGGCCCTTTAATTCCAGTGAACAATGACATTCTAGACAATTCTCTGCTTCCAACTTTGTGGCAACAGTTTGTGGGCGGCCCTTTCCGGTTTCAGCATGATAATGCCACTGAGCACACAGCGATGTCCATAAAGAAATGGTTTGTTGAGATGGTGTGGAAGAACTTGACTGGCCTGCACAGAGCCCTGACCTCAACTCCCTCGAACACCTTTGTGACAAATTGGAACGCCGACAGCGAACCAGGCCTAATCGCCCAACATTGTTGGCTGAAGCAAGTCCCTGCAGCAATGTTCTAACATCTAGTGAAAAGCATTCCCAGAAGAGTAGAGGCCTTTATAGCAGCAAACTGCATACGCCCATGATTTTGGAATGAGATGTTCGATGAGCAGGTGTCCACTTTTGGCTATGTAGTGTAAGTAACCACATTGTGGGCCTGTTACAATGCATACATCATGACAGATTTGACGAATATCGTCTTTGTTAGAAGAAATTTGAATGTGCTCAAGTCTGGTCAATGGAACCTCTGTATTCCGTTGACTATGTTACCACATCTACTGTGTCAGTCAGCACTGCCACCATAACTACTGACCGCTTCTACCAGGAAGTGGTCCAAGTCATTCTTATTAAATATTCAACACATCCAATTTTCCAGCCTGCGTCATACAGTTGACCTGCTGATGCGATGACTCAGAGACATCAAAAGGTGTACAGAAAACACTCCTATATTATTAAGCTCTTGATGTAGATAACTCACACAGCTGGTAAGTGCATGTTAAGTTGTGTTTTAACTCAAGCTCGCTAAGAGGGTCCTCAGAAATAATATGGATTCTTCACTTTTTGATAGTCATCGTTTAATATGTAAAAATTCTAAATGGCTGTTCTGGAAAGAATTGGAGCCTCTAGAGCATTTCAGACGGTTGCTAGGGGACCTTTTTAACAAATAATGTGTTTTTTATGGTTGTGTTTTGCTTTTCGTGTACTGTTGGTATAATAACGTGCTGTCTTATTGTGTATGTGAATGTGTAGTTTAACGTGTTTATTGTATTTTGATGTGTATTGTGGTGCTATACAGGGCTCATCTAGAAAAGAGACCTCTCAGCATTGACGCCCTGTCAAAATAAAGGTTAAATAAAATGCCCACTCCTTGGTAGGAAGCTACTAAGGGTCAAAATCAAATGACTACAAAAAAATGTAGCTATAAATATGTTCTGTAGAGCTAACCGTATGTTAGCCTTACAATAAAGGAATTAAAAACAGTAGGCTAAACCTCATTAGTTTAATATGGTTATATTTTTCAAATTTTTATTTAACCTTTATTTGACTAGACATGTCAGTTAAGATACTGTAACCATGGCGATGGTTTAGAATAGATTGTAGTGTTAAAACATATAAACATGTCCTCTGGTGTTGTGTTGACTGCATCAACATGAACACCACATCCTCTCATGTGGCTGATGAGATGATCACCAGAACCTCAGAGCTTAGAGGTCGATGTGATGCTCATGGTCTATTTACCTCTCTGGCAGAAGGGGCCTGCATAGGCTGAGAGGCCACAGTCGCAGGAGAAGCCGTTGTACATCTCCACGCACCTCCCTTGGTTCTGGCACAGCTCCCCGTAGCTGCTGCAGTGTCCCGGGCAGCCCGGCCTCACCCCGGGCGTGATCTTGGCCCTCTCCTCCAGGTCCAGTGTCCTCCCGTTCAGCTGCAGCGAGCGGATACACCCCAGGAAGCCTTTCATTCTGGAGGCTGTGCCACCTGTCAACACACAACAAAGCACACAGTAAAAACCCATTGTTCCTGTTTCTCTATCTGCAATTCCAAGGGTAGTGGATAAGTAAGATCTCCTATAGGTTATGTACAGTACATACAAACTTCTGTATCTCCTGCCAACACACAAAGCAGAGCAGTCAACCGCTTTGTTCCCGTTTCATAATGCAACGTTCTCTATTTCTTCTTAGTCTGTGTGACGGGGCACGTACCAGAGCTATGTGACACGTCACCCAGCCACCCTGTGACGGGGCACGTACCAGAGCTATGTGACACGTCACCCAGCCACCCTGTGATGGGGCACGTACCAGAGCTATGTGACACGTCACCGAGCCACCCTGTGACGGGGCACGTACCAGAGCTATGTGACACGTCACCCAGTCACCCTGTGACGGGGCACGTACCAGAGCTATGTGACACGTCACCCAGCCACCCTGTGACGGGGCACGTACCAGAGCTATGTGACACGTCACCCAGCCACCCTGTGACGGGGCACGTACCAGAGCTATGTGACACGTCACCCAGTCACCCTGTGACGGGGCACGTACCAGAGCTATGTGACACGTCACCCAGCCACCCTGTGATGGGGCACGTACCAGAGCTATGTGACACGTCACCCAGTCACCCTGTGACGGGGCACGTACCAGAGCTATGTGACACGTCACCCAGTCACCCTGTGACGGGGCACGTACCAGAGCTATGTGACACGTCACCCAGCCGCCCTGTGACGGGGCACGTACCAGAGCTATGTGACACGTCACCCAGCCACCCTGTGACGGGGCACGTACCAGAGCTATGTGACACGTCACCCAGTCACCCTGTGACGGGGCACGTACCAGAGCTATGTGACACGTCACCCAGCCACCCTGTGATGGGGCACGTACCAGAGCTATGTGACACGTCACCCAGCCGCCCTGTGACGGGGCACGTACCAGAGCTATGTGACACGTCACCCAGCCGCCCTGTGACGGGGCACGTACCAGAGCTATGTGACACGTCACCCAGCCGCCCTGTGACGGGGCACGTACCAGAGCTATGTGACACGTCACCCAGTCACCCTGTGACGGGGCACGTACCAGAGCTATGTGACACGTCACCCAGCCACCCTGTGACGGGGCACGTACCAGAGCTATGTGACACGTCACCCAGCCGCCCTGTGACGGGGCACGTACCAGAGCTATGTGACACATCACCCAGCCGCCCTGTGACGGGGCACGTACCAGAGCTATGTGACACGTCACCCAGCCGCCCTGTGACGGGGCACGTACCAGAGCTATGTGACACGTCACCCAGCCGCCCTGTGACGGGGCACGTACCAGAGCTATGTGACACGTCACCCAGTCACCCTGTGACGGGGCACGTACCAGAGCTATGTGACACGTCACCCAGCCACCCTGTGACGGGGCACGTACCAGAGCTATGTGACACGTCACCCAGCCGCCCTGTGACGGGGCACGTACCAGAGCTATGTGACACATCACCCAGCCGCCCTGTGACGGGGCACGTACCAGAGCTATGTGACACGTCACCCAGCCGCCCTGTGACGGGGCACGTACCAGAAAACACATTCAGAGAGCTGACTTTTATCAGCTGTCTGTCTGTTGCCACTGCTCTGGCTGCTAACCTCCCTCTCCTCCTTGTCTTTTCTTTCTCTTCTCTGGAATCTCCCCATACTTCAGAGCTGGCAGTTCATATTGTTCTTGGAGTTCAGGCAGGGCTTTTCACAACAAAGAATCAATGAGCCTCTCCCCCTGCAAAGCAAGACTCTGGGTCTGTCGGAGTTCTCTTCGAACTGAAAAACGTTTTTTTGTTTGTTTACAAAGCAGTAACACAATGTTGAAGCATTTCCTAGGCAGGCTATCAAATCTTTAGTCAAATATAATGTAAGAAATCTTTCCTTTCAGGAACCGTTGAATAAAATGTCACTTTCTCATTGTAGACTAACTGATGCTGCAACTGAAAAACATTTTTTTTAAACAAAGAAACCCTACAAAGAAAAATAATATTTACCCAGATGAGTCAATTAAGAACACATTTTTATTTACAACTACAGTGTGCTACATTGTTAAAGCATTTCTTATGTATGTGTCAAATAAAATATTATTGAATACTCTTATGATACAGTAGTAACTGTTGAGTTGGAATAAAATGTAATTTGGTCATCGCAGAGCGGACTTTGGGTAACTGCCCGATGGGATATAATCACGTTTGAGTAATTGTACATCAGAATGGGCTCATGATTCTGAAGTACTGAAGTGTAGAGAGTGTAGAGAGAGAGAGTGTAGAGAGAGTGTAGAGAGAGTGTAGAGAGAGTAGGGAGAGTAGGGAGAGTGGAGAGAGAGCGAGAGCGAGAGAGAGAGAGCGCGAGAGCGAGAGAGAGCGAGAGAGAGCGTGAGAGCGAGAGAGAGCGCGAGAGCGAGAGAGAGAGAGAGAGAGAGAGAGAGAGAGAGAGAGAGAGAGAGAGAATTATCAAATATACAGACAACAAATTCCAATTGGCTATACTAAAACTCTTCAACATCAGCCTTAGCTCTAGCATCTTCCCCAATATTTGGAACCAAGGACTGATCACCACAATCCACAAAAGTGGAGACAAATTTGACCCCAATAACTACCGCGGGATATGCGTCAACAGCAACCTTGGGAAAATCATCATTAACAGCAGACTCGTACATTTCCTCAATGAAAACAACGTACTGAGCAAATGTCAAATTGGCTTTTTACCAAATTACTGTACAACAGACCATGTATTCACCCTGCACACCCTAATTGACAACAAAACAAAACAAAGGCAAAGTCTTCTCATGCTTTGTTGATTTCAAAAAAGCCTTCGACTCAATTTGGCATGAGGGTCTGCTATACAAATTGATGGAAAGTGGTGTTGGGGGTAAAACATAAGACATTATAAAATCCATGTACACAAACAACAAGTGTGCAGTTAAAGTTGGCAAAAAACACACACATTTCTTCCCACAGGGCTGTGGGGTGAGACAGGGATGCAGCTTAAACCCCACCCTCTTCAACATATATATCAACGAATTGGCGCGGGCACTAGAAAGGTCTGCAGCACCCGGCCTCACCCTAGTAGAATCTGAAGTCAAATGTCTATTGTTTGCTGATGATCTGGTGCTTCTGTTACCAACCAAGGAGGGCCTACAGCAGCACCTAGATATTCTGCACAGATTCTGTCAGACCTGGGCCCTGACAGTAAATCTCAGTAAAACCAAAATAATGGTGTTCCAAAAAAGGTCCAGTCGCCAGGACCACAAATACAAATTCCATCTAGACACCATTGCCCTAGAGCACACAAAAAAAACTATACATAGTTTGGCCTAAACATCAGCGCCACAGGTAACTTCCACAAAGCTGAGAACGATCTGAGAGACAAGGCAAGAAGGGCATTCTATGCCATCAAAAGGAACATAAATTCAACATACTAATTAGGATCTGGCTAAAAATACTTGAATCAGTCATAGAGCCCATTGCCCTTTATGGTTGTGTGGTCTGGGGTCCGCTCACTAACCAAGATTTCACAAAATGGGACAAACACCAAATTGAGACTCTGCATGCAGAATTCTGCAAAAATATCCTCCATGTACAACGTAGAACACCAAATAATGCATGCAGAGCAGAATTAGGCCGAATAAAATCATGAGAAAACAAAAAGATAATTACTTGACACATTGGAAAGAATTAACAAAAAAACAGAGCAAACTAGAATGCTATTTGGCCCTAAACAGAGAGTACACAGTGGCAGAATACCTGACCACTGTGACTGGCCCAAACTTAAGGAAAGCTTTGACTATATATATAGACTCAGTGAGCATAGCCTCGGCATTGAGATAGGCCGCCGTAGGCAGACATGGCTCTCAAGAGAAGACAGGCTATGTGCACACTGCCCACAAAATGAGGTAGAAACTGAGATGCAGTTCCTAACCTCCTGTCCAATCAATGTATGACCGTATTAGAGACACATATTTCCCTCAGATTACACAGATCCACAAATAATTTGAAAACAAGCCCAATTTTGATAAACTCCCATATCTACTGGGTGAAATTACACAGTGTGCCATCACAGTAGCAAGATTTGTGACCTGTTGCCACAAGAAAAGTGCAACCAGTGAAGAACAAACACCACTGTAAAAACAACCCATAAATACAACCCAATCCCTTGTGTACATCGTTGCAACACTGTATATATACATATATATATATATATATATATATATATATATATATATAATGTTTATAATGTTTACTGTTAATTTTTATTGTTTATATCACTTTTGTATATTATCTACCTCACTTGCATTGGCAACGTTAACACATGTTTCCCATGCCAATAAAGCCCCTTGAATTTAATTTAATTGAGAGTGTGTGTGTAGAGAGAGAGAGAGAGAGAGAGAGAGAGAGAGTTTGAGTTTTTATAAAACCTTTATTTTTTACTCAAGTGTTAACATAAATAATGACACACTGCCTTTTCAGAAATGAAACAACAAATGTAATTCCTAAACAAAAATAAATACATAACATATACATTCAACTTATTTCAGCAGCAAAAAATAATTTCCCCTCCTCTACAAAACAAAGCGCTCCTTCGTAGGCCCACTTCTCCTCAAATAATAGGAGATCTTTTACAGCTGAAAAGAACTCAAAATCTACTTTTATTCTTGCTTTCACTAATCCTTTAAAAACACATCTTATATCCTGCCCATATCCCGTTTCTATCTTATGTTTCTTACTCAGAAAAACTGACATCTTAGCTTGTCCCAAAAGAAAATTTTACATTTGACATTTTCTTTTCTGTTGTTTACTATATTGAAACCCCAAAATAAAAACAGTGTTATTGAAAAACTCCCCTACAGCTTTAAACAAAGATTCCAGCATTTCCAATAGAGGCTTTATCCTCTCACACTCCATAAAACAGTGAAAACTGGTTTCTCTTATGTTACAAAAAGGACATCCATCTCTAACATCTGAGTTAATAACAGATACAAAAGCATTAACTGCAACGATGCCATGTAAAACCCTCCATTGCATATCACCAGTACCCTTTTGTAACGGTGGCTTGTACAGTGCTCTCCATGCTGGCTTTACCTTGTCATCAATGCCCAATTTTACCCTCCATGGAGTGTCTTTTCTATTTTTCAATTTATCTTTATTCAACACATTGACACACCCCCTATACAAGTCCTTCCCATTCACCTCATCCAAACCCACCTCCTCCAACCCTCTCAAATCCAGCAATAACGCCTTTCTTTCTGACTCTGGGATATTTGGTGTAATCCCTAGTCTTGGAAATAAGATGTCTTCATCTTGTACCTTCTTCTTGTGGCTACTAAGCATACCCCATTCTTCCGCTGACAGAGCCTTCCTGCAGCTCCCCAGCATTTGTCCGACAATCCTTTCCGACCTCATCCCCAAATGTTCTGCCACCCGTCTTCCATCCATTAAGGCGGGCCCAGCCATGGCCATTAACTGTTTTAAGGTTATGATTTTCCCCTTCACCAGAATCTTGGAGAAATGTGGAACAGCTGCAGTTGTACAATCCAGTCTTGCCCCATACACCAGAGGTTCCTCCAACAACCAATGCACTGACTCCGCTGAAGTTCGTCTGGACACCTTTATTATGCTCCACACTCTGAGAAGGCCTCTGTAAAACGGAGGTACTCCCTCCCTAGAAATCTGGCTACTATCAACCAGAAATAAAGCCTTCTTTAAACCTAATCCTCCAACCCGCTGTAATACAAGACCTTCCACCCCTCTCCACACCACATTTTCCGGTCCATAAAGCAACCTTTGAATAAACTGAAACCGGAAAGCAGCAGCCCTACTAGCAAGATGTACAAGACCTTGTCCCCCCTCCTCTTTTGACAAATACAAAACACTTTGTGGAACCCAGTGATATTTATCCCAAAATAAATCCACAATAATTGCCTGTATCTTAGCCAGAAGGCCAGATGGTGGTTCTAAAACTGACAACCGATGCCACAGTGCAGAGGCAATCACATTGTTAACTATAATAGTGCGCCCCCTCTATGACATACGAGATAGTAACCAACGCCATCTCCTCATCCTCCCTTCCACCATTTCAACCACCCCACTCCAATTTTTTTCCATAGTCCCCTCATCTCCTAGGTACACTCCAAGATACTTAAAACCTCCCTTACACCATTCTAGCCCCCCTGGCAAAGCCATGATCCCTCCAGACCATTCTCCAATCTGTAAAGCACAACTCTTTTCCCAATTTACCTTTGCAGAGGATATTCCCCTAAAACGATCAACCATTAGACTCAAGCTATCCACCTCCGCTTGATTTTTCACTAACACAACTACATCATCAGCATAGGCTGAGAGACGAATAGGAGGAATATCCTCTGAAAAGTACACCCCTGCAATGTGACTTCTAATGCGATTTAGTAGTGGCTCTACAGCAATGGCATATAACATTCCTGACAAAGAACATCCCTGCCTAATACCTCTACACACTTTAAAAGGAGCACTCAAACCACCGTTAACTTTCAATACACTTTCAATGTCACCATATATCACCTTTATCATGGCAATAAAACCAGAGCTGAACCCAAACGCCTCAAACGTATGCCAGAAATATTGATGTTCAACTCGGTCAAATGCCTTTTCCTGATCAATTGAAATTAGACCAGCATCCAACCCAATAGCCCTAGAGACTTCCAAAAAATCACGAATCAGAGAAATGTTATCCCCTATCTGCCTGCCAGGAACACAGTAGGACTGATCCGTATGTATGATTTGCCCCATCACCTCCCTCAGCCTGTTGGACAAAGCCTTTGACAATATCTTATAATCAGTGCACAATAAAGCCACCGGCCTCCAGTTCTTCACCTCCCTCTGGTCACCCTTTTTGGGCTGTAGGGTGAGGACAGCCCTTCTGCAGCTTATTGGTAGTAACCCTCCGGTTAAACTATCATTAACTACTTCTAACCAATCCTCTCCCAACATAGCCCAAAAAGACTTAAAAAAGTCAACGGGAAGCCCATCAATGCCTGGTGCCCTTCCATTTTCCATGCCTTTTAATGAAGTGTATAAATCCTGCAAAGACAATGGTTGCTCAAGCTCAACCTGAGCTTCTGCAGCCACCTTTGGGAGGCCATCAAATAACTGCTGTGTCACTGTTTTATCCTCTTTGTACTCACACTTGTAGAGCTCAGCATAGAACTCTACTGCCCTCTTTCTAATTTCACTAGGACTAGTGAGCTCTTGTCCAACAGCTGATTTGAGACAATTAATAATTTTTCTTTGTCCATTCTTTTTCTCTAAACCAAAGAAAAATGTGGATGAGGCATCCATTTCAGATATTCCCTGAAACTTACTTCTCACCAATGCCCCCTGTGCTCTGATACCCAGCAGGTCTGCCAATGCAGCTTTTCTCCTCTTGAGGGCCTGAGTATGGCCTCGATCTCCTGTGGTCTCAACCAACATCATGAGTTCCACTATTTCAAACTCTAGGGCTTTCATTGATCTGGTGATATCCTTGGTGACATTCCTCGTGTATTGATTACAAAATTGTTGAATCTGGATTTCCCTATATCCCACCACTGTTGAAGGGATACAAAACTGGCCTTTTGAGACCTCCACCTCTCCCAGAAGAAACTGAAACAGTTCCTGAAATGAGCATCACTCAATAAAGTTATATTAAAATGCCAGTATGCGCTTTTGGGTTTTACATCGTTAATGAACACCACCTCTGTTATTATTAAAAAATGATCAGAAAATCCCACTGGGGTTATCACACTTGATTTACAGAGATTGATGCTCAAAAACATAAAACCTATCTAACCTGGCCATAGAGATGATGTTCTCCCTCACATGCGCCCAGGTGTACTGCCTTGTTCCTCCATGTTGACTCCGCCAAATATCACACAGTTCATGTGTTACAATGAGGCATTTTAAAAAAGTCCTTGAGGCTATATGAGGTTCTTGGTGATTTCTATCTAAATCGCTAACTGTGCAGTTAAAATCCCCAGCAATAAATAAATAATCTTCTTTGTTACATTTCTCAATGGTATTTGATAATGTCTCTAAAAAACATACCCTCTCAACTGTCACCACTGGGGCATATACATTTATCAGACACATAGTGATGTTTTCATACCTTGCTCTAACTTTTAATAACCTCCCCTCAACTACCTCTTCAACCTCATATGACAAAGGCAAAAACCCTTTTGAGAACAAGATAACCACACCCCCACTTTTTGAGTTTTTATGACTACACACCACTGTCCCCCCCCACTCCTGTTGCCACATAACTTCATTTTCCAAATGACTATGCGTTTCTTGTAGAAAATGTATGTCACTTCCCTTTCCCCTAATTAACTCATACACCATGGCTCTTTTTTTTACCATCTCTTGCCCCATTTACGTTTAAAGAAGAAATCTTAAAACTGCTCATGGATGGAAAAAATATATATAAAAAATACAGAGGAAGATACAGCCACCACATCTCTTTACAGAGTTAAAACTGCAACTGAACTCTTTCATTTTCTTTAGAATTTACATCACTTATCACTCTCGTGACCACTTTCTTGAGTCTAGCAATTTCAGGGCTTTTCAAACTTCCCCCTGTAATTTTTGACATCAGAAACTTTGCTGATTCAATAAACAATTCACGTTCAGGGAAAAAATCAGTTACATTGTAATCCTGCATATATTTCTTCCCTTTTGTCAACTTCAGAAATTGACGTATCTTCTCGATCCCATATCTCCCTTCCACCCCATTTATCTCACTATATTGTTGTGACGCGTCAGATGACTCACTCTCGCTATCCTCCCCAGAAGAAAACTCCACCATCTCTACAACTTGTTCATCTTCAACTGATTTATCAATCTCTACCTTTCTCTTAGAATTAGACCCTTCACCACCCCTTAAATTCTTCCTTTTACTCCTCGGTATTTTGAAAACATCCGCTTCCTTTTCCGTTATTTCAATCTCCTCTTCACCTCCAATTTTATTTTCCAGCACCACCTCAGCGACGGCAGTCGCAATCTCACCTACTGTTTCCCCTCCCTCTTTGTTCTGATCTACCACCCCGGATGCCCCCGTATCCACAATGCCTTCCTCTCCTACTTTTCGAACCACATCTGCCCACCTTCTCTCTTCCCCTGCACCCTTAGCATGTTCATCCCTTCGCGGTGGTGCGTTAGTTGCACCAGCACTAGAGCTACTACCAGGCTCAGCGCGCTCATTCTCGGGACAACTACGCACCAAATTCCCCTCTCTTCCACAGCCAAAGCATTTCATTGATTCAGTAGATGCATAGAAGACATAATCAAATCCATCAATCTTAAAACTGAACGCTAAATTCAGTTCATCTCCGTCCTTTTTTAAAATCATATGCACTTGTCTCCTATGAGACACGACATGTTTCAACAACGGAGATTTGCATCCATAAAGAACCTTCTTTATTATAGATACGATTTGACCATGGCGAGATAACTCTCGCTCCAACACTTCATCTCTAACAAATGGTGGCACGTTAGAAAGTATAACTTTCTTCGCCGGATTCATAAGCGGAAATACCGGCGTCTGTGTCTCCCGCAACACAACACCCCTCTCAACTATCTTATTCACCTTTTCAATTGAATCTAAGAATATCACTACAGCGCTATTCATCCTTGAGGCTGATTTGATGCTATCATACCCAATGATAGCACCCACAGCCAAGCTACATTCTTCCACTGAACACCCGGCCGCAGCAGGAATCTTTACTCCATGCCTCCGACTAAGTTTTTCAAACTCTACACTTCCGCGAGTGGCCATTGCAACCAGCCCCACCCGCTGGTTGTGCCCTCGCGAAAAACCAACCTCAAAGATCCCACCACCCCTATACGTGCTTAGTGATAGTTAAACAATATACCCTTAAAACAACTAAACTGATCAATATATATATATATACATACCAAAACCCAATAGAGTGAAAATAAATTCCATTCGCTCTCACAATCACTCCTGCTTGACGACTCACTCCCAGCATGCACTCCGACGAGAGAGAGAGAGAGAGAGAGAGAGAGAGAGAGAGAGAGAGATGACCATATTAGAGAAATGAGGAAAATTAGAGAGATCAGATGAGCTCCTGCATTTTTCAGCAGTTTCTTAAAAAACACAGAATTAGAGTCAGATACACTTAGATTTTTTTTGTCAGGAACATATACAGGATGCTACCCTCGACAACATAACCTTCACTCCAAATCAAAACTCAAAACCTACAACCTGATTTTGGATGGAATTACGGAATCACCTGGAAGATTTACAACTACCAAGGATTATTATTCTATACAGCAAATTCTCTGGAAAACAACAGAAACCTGAAAACACCATCCAACCTCGAACTGAGTGAGTAATGTTTAGTCTGAAACTGTTTTTTATTTCAAAAAGCCAAGAAGAAAAATACACTACATTACTTTATAAGGACTGAATGCTAAATGAAGACTACCAAACTCGATACAACTTCAAAAAGCACCGACGCGTCAATTGAGAGGTGTCAAATCCCTTTAGCACAACAATGGCAGGGGGGTCAAGCAGTCTACTCCAACCAAATGGAGAGGCCTTAGAAGCTGCCTCCTGCTGTTCAGAGGTAATTAAAATACAGTACCCTGTGTATGTAAAGAATGATAAGGCAAGAAAAGATTAGAAAATGAAGCTCCTTATGAAAAATCAAGCGACATTTTTTGCTGACTATTACAAAAATGGAAACATCAGCAACCTTATCTTCCACACAAACCATCCCCTGGCATGGCACAGTGCTACATAAGACACTACCCTTTTGTTAAGAATTGAGAGGCGTGGAAACTCAGGGTACTTGACAACGAGGACTCTGAGTCAGCTAATATAAATCTCTATAAGTCTGGAACAGTAATGGCAACCCCAAACAGTTTCAGCTGGACTTTCACCTAATCAAAGCATTAGCCCAGCAGGAGAAGCTCTCCCTTGAGAAAGATACCCCCACCACGAGTGGGTCAGACCAGACCTCTTCATTATATAACCCCACAGACGAGCCACCCCCAGCAGAAAGTCAACCTCCCAGCACAGAGTACTACCCTCTCATTGAAATGAAGGATACATTTACCCAGCTGGAGGTAAGGCAGGTGGAGCTGGAACAGCAGGTGATTACACACCAGTCAGCACAGACCCAGACAACAGTCCAGCACAACAACACTCTCCTAACCAGACCCGGAGTGCTGGAGGTGGAGAGAGACATATCTGCACTCTGGACAGTGGTGAGACAACTTCAACAGGAGAAAGAGCAGGAGCAGGAGAAGAACAGAGCACTAGAGGAGAGGATGAGACTGCTGGAGGAGAAGTTGAGGGGGGTGGCGGGTGACAGAGAACAACCCACTAGAGAGGTGGCCACCCAGCAGAGAAGCGAGCAGAACAGCCCACCTCAGCACCCGACAAAAGTCTCAACACCACAGCAGAAGTCCACACCAGACCCTGACCATAGCGTCGACATCACAGCAGAACAGACAAATGAAGAACCCCAAGCCCAGCGGCTCTCACCCCCTCTGAGCACCCCCCCTGTCAGCCACCCTGATAGCCCTTCTGACAACCCCCCCCCCACACCCACTGAGGACATACACAAGACACAGATTGTTCTCCTTATGGACTCAAATAGAAAATATATACAAGAAAAAAAATGTTTTCCCCCAAACACAATGTGTCTAAACTCTGGTGTCCAAACACCCAGCGCGCCCTAGACCTTCTGTCTGAGGACCAACTAGCCACATAATAATACACACAGGCACAAACGACCCGAGAGCACAGCAGGAAAGGGTGGCCACAGCACTTAAGGGAGTGATTGAAAAAGCTTCTTCTACTTTCCCCAACGCACAAGTGGTTATCTCCACCCTGCTACCACGAAATACTTCCACCCTGCCACAATACAGCGGGTAAACGCAAGTATTTCCCGGGACTGGCCCACCACTCCACCCTCGACTTGAACAGCCTTTATGACCAGGTCCACCTATACAAGGCAGCAGTGCCCACCACTCCACCCTGGACTTGAACAGCCTTTATGACAAGGTCCACCTATACAAGGCAGCAGTGCCCACCTTTCACCTTTATTTAACCAGGTAGGCTAGTTGAGAACAAGTTCTCATTTACAACTGCAACCTGGCCAAGCTAAAGCATAGCAGTGTGAACAGACAGCAACACAGAGTTACACATGGAGTAAACAATAAACAAGTCAATAACACAGTAGGAAAAAAAAGAAAGAGTCTATATACATTGTGTGCAAAAGGCATGAGGAGGTAGGCGAATAATTACAATTTAGCAGAATAACACTGGAGTGATAAATGGTCAGATGGTCATGTGCAGGTGGAGATACTGGTGTGCAAAAGAGCAGAAAAGTAAATAAATAAAAACAGTATGGGGATGAGGTAGGTAAATTGGTGGGCTATTTACCGATAGACTAAAGGACATCGCTCTCAAACGTAGCCCCAACACTTCACACGGGAGCAACAGATCAATAGACACAACGCCCAGACCAGCGAGATACCCTCCCAGACCTGCGGGACCAACAACATTGGACACTTCATGGAACACAAAGCCTTCACTATATCATCCTGGAATATCCAAGGCCTGAGGTCATCTGCCTTTGGCCTAAAGAGCAGGAACCCGGACTTCACCAAAGAAATCGGTAATACAGACATTTTCATCCTGCAAGCAACCTGGTATAGAGGAGACGGACCCACTGGTTGCCCTCTAGGTTACAGAGAGCTGGTAGTCCCATCCACCAAACTACCAGGTGTGAAACAGGGAAGGGACTCAGGGGGTATGCTAATTTGGTATAGAGCAGACCTAACTCACTCCATTAAATTAATCAAACATTTTACATTTGGCTAGAAATTCAAAAGGAAATTATCTCATTAGAGAAACATGTCCTCCTGTGTGCTACCTATATCCCCCACTAGAATCCCCATACTTTAATGAAGACAGCTTCTCCATCCTGGAGGGGCAAATCAATCATTTCCAAGCCCTGGGACATGTACTAGTCTGTGGCGACCTAAATGCCAGAACCGGACAAGAACCTGACACCCTCAGCACACAGGGGGACAAACACCTGCCAGCAGGTGACAGCATTCCCTCCCCCATATATGCCCTCCTAGGCACAACTATGACAACATAACCAACAAAAACGGGTCACAACTCCTGCAGCTCTGTCGCACGCAGGGTATGTACATAATCAATGGTAGGCTTCGAGGGGACTCCTATGGTAGGTACACCTATAGCTCATCTCTTGGCAGTAGTACTGTAGACTACTTTATCACTGACCTCAACCCAGAGTCTCTCAGAGCATTCACAGTCAGCCCACTGACACCCCCATCAGACCACAGCAAAATCACAGTCAACTTGAATAGAGCAATACTCAATCATGAGGCATCAAAGCCAAAGGAACTGAGTAACATTAAGAAATGTATTGCAATGGAATGCTGTATTTCACAATTTCACAAAATGCCAAAATTTCTTGGCTTGCAATGTATCGCAACTTCAGTAAAGCTGGGCCCATCGACCATCAATGAATAGGCTAGGATATTCTACATGCAACAGAACAAAGACCGAATACACACTTGCATCATTAGCGAAGAGAAAGAGCAGGAAAGCCAGCTGAACTGTGATTTAAATTTTGTAGTGAAAAAAACAAAAAAAACTTTGTTTTTCCATCACAGATTTTTCTTAAAGTTAAGGATACCAAATTCCCTACACCCCTAGTCACCAGATCTCAACCAAATGTAACACTTATGGGAGATTCTGGAGCAGCGCCTGAGACAGAGTTTCCACCACCAACAACAAAACACCAAATTATGGAATTTCTTGTGGAAGAATGGTGTTGCATCCCTCCAATACAGTTCCAGACACGTGTAGAATCTATGTCAAGGTGCATTGAAAGTGTTCTAGCTCGTGGTGGCCCAACGCCCTATTAAGACACTTCATGTTGCTGTAGTGAGGTGCGTACTGGCGGCAGAGAAGTCAGGCGCAGGAGAGTGAAAACCTATTTACAACGGTGTCGTTTAATATCCATAAACCACTGTCAACAGAACAATACAATACATGGGTCAAACAAAACCCGGTAAATACCAGCATACCGTGCATAAGCACTACAATAAACAATTACCGACAAGGACATGGGGGAACAGAGGGTCAAATACACAACATGTAATTGATGGAATTGGAACCAGGTGTGATGGAAGACAAAACTAAATCAATGGAAAATGAAGTGGATCAGCGATGGCTAGAAGGTCGGTGACTTCGACCGCCGAACGCCGTCCGAACAAGGAGAGGGACCAACTTCGGCGGAAGTCGTGACAGTTGCGGTTTCCTTAATTTTGGCAGTTTGGCTAACTGTAGATGGTGTGTTCATCTACTGGCATGCCGATGTGTGCGACAGTATTGGTTCACAGTGTGTGGTCTCATCATAAGATGTGTACTGAAAAAGAGTGCCAACATGTCGTGGTCTCTGATAGAGGTGCCAGTTCAGATTATAGGTGCACATCCCGGTAAGAGGACGGAAATCACCAGTAGGACACGGATGTACAGAACACACGTTTATTGCCACGCTCAAGACAGGCGCACACACATAGTAAACAGGAAGTGGACTAGGTGGAAGTGAAAGTGATAGTGGTTTCTGTAATGGAACAGAAAGGGGAATGAATTACACAACAGTAATAACAGTGATGCTAGACGCTATGTAGCATAGGCTAGCGGTAATAGTATAGCTATATAACATTATAGCAGCAATGAACATGGCATAGTATACAACCAGTAGAAGGTATTAGCATAACATCATATTAGGCTGGTAGCCTAGTGGATAGAGAGCTGAGCCAGTAAGCTAAAGGTTGCTGGATTGAATCCCTGAGCTGACCACTTCAAAATCTGTCATTCTGTCCCTGAACAAGGCAGTTAACCCACTGTTCCTAGGCCGTGTCATTGTAAATAAGAATTTGTTCTTAACTGACTTGCCTAGTTAAATAAAGGTTAAATTAAATAAAAATAAATAAAAAACACAGTATGTACAGGTCAACTAGAGTTAGTGAGGTTAGCAGTATTGGCTAACGTAGCACACTGCTCAAAAAAATAAAGGGAACACTAAAATAACACATCCTAGATCTGAATGAATGAAATATTCTTATTAAATACTTTTTTCTTTACATAGTTGAATGTGCTGACGTCACGCCCTGGTCTTAGTATTTTGTGTTTTCTTTATTATTTTGGTCAGGCCAGGGTGTGACATGTTTTTTTTTATGTGGTGTGTTTTGTCTTGGGGTTTTTGTTAGGTATTGGGTTTGTGGCTTAGTGGGGGTATCTAGCATAGTCTATGGCTGTCTAGAGTGGTTCTCAATCAGAGACAGGTGTTTATCGTTGTCTCTGATTGGGAACCATATTTAGGCAGCCATATTCTTTGAGTGTTTCGTGGGTGATTGTTCCTGTCTCTGTGTTTGCACCAGATAGGGCTGTTTAGGTTTTCGCACGTTTATTGTTTTTGTTAGTCTATTCATGTATAGTCTTCGTTATTAAAGAACCATGAATAGAAACAACGCTGCATTTTGGTCCGCCTCTCCTTCACCACAAGAAAACCGTTACAGAATCACCCACCACAACAGGACCAAGCGGTGTGGTGACAGGCAGCGGCCGCAGGAGCAACAAAGTTTGGATTATACGACTTGGGAGGAAATAGACAGGTGGGCGGTCGACCCAGGGAGAGGGCCGGAGCCCGCCTGGGATTCGCTGGAGCAGTACGAAGAGGGTTATAGGAGAATGAAGTTGGAGAGACAAGCACGGCGGCGTGGACGGAAGCCCGAGAGTCAGCCCCAAAATTTGGGGGGGGCTCAGGGAGAGTGTGGCAGAGTAAGGAGTCAGACCTGAGCCAACTCCCCCTGTTTATCGTGAGGAGCCAAGGAGGAGACCAGAACCAGAGCCGGTGTAGGAGGTGAGCGAAGCAGAGACTGTGAAGGAGTTAATGGGGAAATTGGAGGAGAGAGTTATGAGGGAGTTGCTGTGTTGGTGCTTTAGGCATGGAATTCGCCCGACGGAGCGTGTCGGGGATTTGATGGCACCTGGGTCAGCGCTCCATACTCGTCCTGTGGTGCGTGTTAGTCGGCTGGTGAAGATTGTGCCAGCCTCACGCACCAGGCCTCCTGTGCATCTCCCTAGCCTTGCACGTCCTGTGCCAGCCCTGCTCTCAAGCTCTCCAGTACGCCTTCACGGTCCGGTCCATCCTGTGCCACCTCCACACACCAGTCCTCCGGTGGCAGCTCCCCGCACAAGGCTTCCTGTGCGTGTTCTCGGCCCAGTACCACCAGTGCCAGCACCATGCACCAGCCCTTCAGTGCGCCTCGCCTCTCCAGCGCTGTCGGAGTCTCCCGCCTGTTTAGCGCTGCCAGAGCCTGTCTCCTTTCCAGCGCTGCCGGAGTCTCCCGCCTATCTAGCGCTGCCGGAGCCTTCCTCCTCTCCAGCGCTGCCGGAGTCTCCCGCCTATCTAGCGCTGTCAGAGCCTTCCTCCTCTACAGCGCTGCCGGAGTCTCCCGCCTGTTCAGTGCAGTCAGAGCCTTCCTCCTCTCCAGCGCTGCCGGAGTCTCCCGCCTGTTTAGCGCTGCCAGAGCCTTCCGCCTCTACAGTGCTGCCGGAGTCTCCCGCCTGTTCAGCGCTGCCAGTCTGCAAGGAGCAGCCAGAGCTGCCAGTCTGCAAGGAGCTGCCAGTCTGCAAGGAGCTGCCAGTCTGCAAGGAGCTGCCAGTCTGCAAGGAGCCGCCAGAGCTGCCAGTCTGCAAGGAGCCGCCAGAGCCGCCAGTCTGCAAGGAGCCGCCAGAGCCGCCAGTCATTATGGAGCCGCCAGAGCCGCCAGTCAGCATGGAGCAGCCAGAGCCGCCAGTCAGCATGGAGCAGCCAGAGCCGCCAGTCAGCATGGAGCAGCCAGAGCCGCCAGTCAGCATGGAGCAGCCAGAGCCGCCAGTCAGCATGGAGCAGCCAGAGCCGCCAGTCAGCATGGAGCAGCCAGAGCCGCCAGTCAGCATGGAGCAGCCAGAGCCGCCAGTCAGCATGGAGCAGCCAGAGCCGCCAGTCAGCATGGAGCAGCCAGAGCTGCCAGTCAGCATGGAGCAGCAAGAGCTGCCAGGATCCGCCAGTCAGCCAGGATCTTCCAGATCCGCCAGTCAGCCAGGATCCGCCAGTCAGCCAGGATCCGCCAGTCAGCCAGGATCCGCCAGTCAGCCTGGATCTGCCGGAACCGCCAGTCAGCCAGGATCTGCCAGAACCGCCAGCCAGCCAGGATCTGCCAGAGCCAACTACCTGCCTGAGCTTCCTCTCAGTGCTGAGCTTCCTCTCAGTGCTGAGCTTCCTCTCAGTGCTGAGCTAGTTGTGCGGTCTGGAGTCCGCACCTTGGGGGGGGGGGGTTCTGTCACGCCCTGGTCTTAGTATTTTGTGTTTTCTTTATTATTTTGGTCAGGCCAGGGTGTGACATGTTTTTTTTTATGTGGTGTGTTTTGTCTTGGGGTTTTTGTTAGGTATTGGGTTTGTGGCTTAGTGGGGGTATCTAGCATAGTCTATGGCTGTCTGGAGTGGTTCTCAATCAGAGGCAGGTGTTTATCGTTGTCTCTGATTGGGAACCATATTTAGGCAGCCATATTCTTTGAGTGTTTCGTGGGTGATTGTTCCTGTCTCTGTGTTTGCACCAGATATGGCTGTTTAGGTTTTCGCATGTTTATTGTTTTTGTTAGTCTATTCATGTATAGTCTTCGTTATTAAAGAACCATGAATAGAAACAACGCTGCATTTTGGTCCGCCTCTCCTTCACCACAAGAAAACCACCACAACAGGACCAAGCGGCGTGGTGACAGGCAGCGGCCGCAGGAGCAACAAAGTTTGGATTATACGACTTGGGAGGAAATAGACAGGTTGGCGGTCGACCCAGGGAGAGTGCCGGAGCCCGCCTTGGATTCGCTGGAGCAGTACGAAGAGGGTTATAGGAGAATGGAGTTGGAGAGACAAGCACGGCGGCGTGGACGGAAGCCCGAGAGTCAGCCCCAAAAATGTAATGGGGGGGGGGGCTCAGGGAGAGTGTGGCAGAGTCAGGAGTCAGACCTGAGCCAACTCCCCCTGTTTATCGTGAGGAGCCAAGGAGGAGACCAGAACCAGAGCCGGTGTAGGAGGTGAGCGAAGCAGAGACTGTGAAGGAGTTAATGGGGAAATTGGAGGAGAGAGTTATGAGGGAGTTGCTGTATTGGTGCTTTAGGCATGGAATTCGCCCGACGGAGCGTGTCGGGGATTTGATGGCACCTGGGTCAGGGCTCCATACTCGTCCTGAGGTGCGTGTTAGTCGGCTGGTGAAGATTGTGCCAGCCTCACGCACCAGGCCTCCTGTGCATCTCCCTAGCCTTGCACGTCCTGTGCCAGCCCTGCTCTCAAGCTCTCCAGTACGCCTTCACGGTCCGGTCCATCCTGTGCCACCTCCACACACCAGTCCTCCGGTGGCAGCTCCCCGCACCAGGTTTCCTGTGCGTGTTCTCGGCCCAGTACCACCAGTGCCAGCACCATGCACCAGCCCTTCAGTGCGCCTCGCCTCTCCAGCGCTGTCGGAGTCTCCCGCCTGTTTAGCGCTGCCAGAGCCTGTCTCCTCTCCAGCGCTGCCGGAGTCTCCCGCCTATCTAGCGCTGCCGGAGCCTTCCTCCTCTCCAGCGCTGCAAGAGTCTCCCGCTTATCTAGCGCTGTCAGAGCCTTCCTCCTCTACAGTGCTGCCGGAGCATCCCGCCTATTCACTGCGTCAGAGACTTCCTCTTCTCCAGCGCTGCCGCTGTTTATTGTTTTTGTTAGTCTATTCATGTATAGTCTTCGTTATTATAGAACCATGAATAGAAACCACGCTGCATTTTGGTCCGCCCTTCACCACAAGAAAACCGTTACAGCTGACAACAAAATCACACAAAAATGATCAATGGAACTCAAATTTATCAACCCATGGATGTCTGGATTTGGAGTCACACTCAAAATTAAAGTGGCAAACCACACTACAGGCTGATCCAACTTTGATGTAATGTCCTTAAAACAAGTCAAAATGAGGCTCAGTAGTGTGTGTGGTCCCCACATGCCTGTATGACCTCCCTACAACGCCTGGGCATGCTCCTGATGAGGTGGCGGATGGTC
Source organism: Oncorhynchus clarkii lewisi (assembly GCF_045791955.1). NCBI lineage: Eukaryota > Metazoa > Chordata > Actinopteri > Salmoniformes > Salmonidae > Oncorhynchus > Oncorhynchus clarkii. The sequence goes on along the minus strand of NC_092158.1, from coordinate 15,758,619 downwards.
TCCTGAGGGATCTCTTCCCAGACCTGGACTAAAGCATCCGCCAACTCCTGGACAGTCTGTGGTGCAACGTGGGGTTGGTGGATGGAGCGAGACATGATGTCCCAGATGTGCTCAATTGGATTCAGGTCTGGGGAACGGGCGGGCCAGTCCATAGCATCAATGCCTTCCTCTTGCAGGAACTGCTGACACACTCCAGTGTGTCTTGCATTAGGAGGAACTCAGGGCCAACCGCACCAGCATATGATCTCACAAGGGGTCTGAGGATCTCATCTCGGTACCTAATGGCAGTCAGGCTACCTCTGGCGAGCACATGGAGGTGATGTGCGGCCCCCCAAAGAAATGCCACCCCACAACCATGACTGACCCACCGCCAAACCGGTCATGCTGGAGGATGTTGCAGGCAGCAGAACGTTCTCCACGGCGTCTCCAGACTGTCACATGTGCTCAGTGTGAACCTGCTTTCATCTGTGAAGAGCGAATTTGCCAATCTTGGTGTTCTCTGGCAAATGCCAAACGTCCTGCACGGTGTTGGGCTGTAAGCACAACCCCCACCTGTGGACGTCGGGCCCTCATACCACCCTCAAGGAGTCTGTTTCTGACCGTTTGAGCAGACACATGCACATTTGTGGCCTGCTGGAGGTCATTTTGCAGGGCTCTGGCAGTGCTCCTCCTGCTCCTCCTTGCACAAAGGCGGAGGTAGCGGTCCTGCTGCTGGGTTGTTGCCCTCCTACGGCCTCCTCCACGTCTCCTGATGTACTGGCCTGTCTCCTGGTAGCGCCTCCATGCTCTGGAAACTATGCTGACAGACACAGCAAACCTTCTTGCCACAGCTCGCATTGTGTCATCCTGGATGAGCTGCACTACCTGAGCCACTTGTGTGGGTTGTAGACTCCGTCTCATGCTACCACTAGAGTGAAAGCACCGCCAGCATTCAAAAGTGACCTAAACATCAGCCAGGAAGCATAGGAACTGAGAAGTGGTCTGTGGTCACCACCTGCAGAACCACTCCTTTATTGGGGGTGTCTTGCTAATTGCCTATAATTTCCACCTGTTGTCTATTCCATTTGCACACCAGCATGTGAAAGTTATTGTCAATCAGTGTTGCTTCCTAAGTGGACAGTTTGATTTCACAGAAGTGTGATTGATTTGGAGTTACATTGTGTTCTTTTACACTGCCGATTTTGCAGGATTTACTACTTACAAAGCATGTAGAGGTCTGTCATTTTTATATCATAGGTACACTTAAACTGTGAGAGACGGAATCTAAAACAAAAATCCAGAAAATCACATTGTATGATTTTTAAGTAATTTATTTGCATTTTATTGCATGACATAAGTATTTGATCACCTACCAACCAGTAAGAATTCCGGCTCTCACAGACCTGTTAGTTTTTCTTTAAGAAGCCCTCCTGTTCTCCACTGTATTAACTGCACCTGTTTGAACTCGTTACCTGTATAAAATACACCTGTCCACACACTCAATCAAACAGACTCCAACCTCTCCACAAAGGCCATGACCAGAAGGCTGTGTAAGGACATCAGGGATAAAATTGTAGACCTGCACAAGGCTGGGATGGGCTACAGGACAATAGGCAAGCAGCTTGGTGAGAAGGCAACAACTGTTGGAAAACAACTATTAGAAAATGGAAGAAGTTCAAGATGACGGTCAATCACCCTCGGTCTGGGGCTCCATGCAAGATCTTCCTCGTGGGGCATCAATGATCATGAGGAAGGTGAGGGATCAGCCCAGAACTACACGGCAGGACCTGGTCAATGACCCGAAGAGAGCTGGGACCACAGTCTCAAAGAGAACCATTAGTAACACACTACGCCGTCATGGATTACAATCTTGCAGCGCACGCAAGGTCCCCCTGCTCAAGCCAGCGCATGTCCAGGCCCGTCTGGCCAATGACCATCTGGATGATCCAGAGGAGGAATGGGAGAAGGTCATGTGGTCTGATGAGACAAAAATAGAGCCTTTTGGTCTAAACTCCACTCGCCGTGTTTGGAGGAAGAAGAAGGATGAGTACAACTCCAAGAACACCATCCCAACCGTGAAGCATGGAGGTGGAAACATCATTCTTTGGGGATGCTTTTCTGCAAAGGGGACAGGACGACTGCACCGTATTGAGGGGAGGATGGATGGGGCCATGTATCGCGAGATCTTGGCCAACAAACTCCTTCCCTCAGTAAGAGCATTGAAGATGGGTCGTGGCTGGGTCTTCCAGCATGACAACGACCCGAAACACACAGCCAGGGCAACTAAGGAGTGGCTCCGTAAGAAGCAGCTCAAGGCCTAGCCAGTCTCCAGCCCTGAACCCAATAGAACATATTTGGAGGGAGCTGAAAGTCCGTTTTGCCCAGCGACAGCCCCGAAACCTGAAGGATTGGGAGTGGGAGGAGTGGGCAAAAATCCCTGCTGCAGTGTGCTCAAACATGGTCAAGAACTACAGGAAACATATGATCTCTGTAATTGCAAACAAAGGTTTCTGTACCAAATATTAAGTTCTGCTTTTCTGATATATCAAATACTTATGTAATGCAATAAAATGCAAATTAATTACTTAAAAATCATACAATGTGATTTTCTGGCTTTGTTTTAGATTCCGTCTCTTGCAGTTGAAGTGTATCTATGATAAAAATTACAGACCTCTACATGATTTGTAAGTAGGAAAACCTGCAAAATCGGCAGTGTATTTTTTTGTTGTCATTCAACGAGAGAAGACTCGTTTTAATGCATATTTTTTTATAAAAAAATACTGCGCAAAACATCTTAGTTATATGTAAAAAAAAAAAACGTCAAAATGAATGACAGATTTCTTGAGTTATCTTAGAAAAATTTTGACTATTTTGAGGAAGTGTATACTGGCTACGACACACTAGCCGAACTTAAGCATGCTGGCACCTTGTTTGGGGTAGGTAGGCTACTTGTTTTAAGAGTTAGAGAGGGCTGGAAGTGTTCAGGAGAGGGGCTGAAAGCGTTTTCTACATATACGTTCTGAATATAAAATCACAAAATGTGTATTTATCAAACCGTGACACATAATACCAATAGAGGCCAACTTCCTATGAACCCCAGGACAATCTGTAGGTTTTACATTGAGTATGGTCCCTCACAAGCACTGTAAGGGATTACTGGCTAAAGACATCCAACCTATCAATATTAATTCTCTCATTCTGACTTCTGACTTCGTTTTTCCAGCAAAGTGGATGTTTGTGGATATAACAGACCGAAAGAAGCATCCTCAATATTTGCTTGTAGATAAAGTGTTATACAACAGCCTGTTTTTCCTAGTGTTTTTCCTAGTGTTTTCCTTTCTTTAAATAATTGGAATAGTCTGGGGCAAAAACAGACTGAAAACCAGCACAATGGTACTGATAGGCTCTATATGGCAAAGAATTTTCTGACGTAGGTACAGAATAGATTTATTAAACCTAGCTTCAAGCAAATGCATATCAATGGACAGATGGCCTGAGAGCCAGGTTGTTTGAGAATGCATGAGCATTCTCAAACTATTACTGTGACGGCGGCTGCTTCTTATAGGTGGTGCATCCACTGCATCTTACTGTTGGAAGCAGGGCCTTCTCGTTCTCTTATTAACTTACCTCTTGAACTATGCTGTACTGATCAAAACATTTAAAAAAGGAGAGAAATGTCACAATATTTCAAACACCAATTCCATCTGGAATTACCGCTACCTATATTTGGAAGCTATGGATTCATAGTCTCTGTTCACCACCGGCAGAGGAAACAGAGAAAACAGAAAACGGCCACAAATGGCTTAATTTCTCTGAATTGCTCTCTGGCACACTCCTGAAGGAGGGAGTGGAGACAAACAGGAAGAATCTCAGGGTGCCCCAACTCAAAGGCTGTTCCCCAACTGGGATCCTATACCCTATGTAGAGCAATACTTTTGACCAGGGGCCATAGGGCTCTGGTCAAAAGTAGTGCACTATATAGGGAATAGGGTAGCTTTTGGAAAGCAGACAAAAACGGCATTATTACAAATGACAGACGTGGATAGGGCTGGTGAATGTAGGAAGCCTAGCACCTCTCACTGAGCCATTTATATCACGCATGCTTATTCCTCTTAATGGCAGACCTGAGTTCAAATGCTATTGAAATTCCCTTCAAATACTTTATCTGTGTGTGCTTGAGCCTGCCTTTATGAACTGATATAGTAGTCCCACAACTGCAAACCCTGCCCAACAGGCACTCCCAGGGCAGGCTAGATCAAACGCTTAAAGTATTTGAAGGATTTCAAATAGTATTTTAACCCAGGTCTGGTTTATTTCTGTCTCGAATGAGGGAGGGATAGGTAGTGGTCTGAAGTAGCAGTGTTTTCCTACCTACAAATAACTGGCTGTTAAGCTGCAGATGGATGTGACCATCGGCGGGGGCCTTCTGTGTGGCGTTGGGGAAACCGTCCACACGCAGCGAAGCCTCTTTTACATTCCGCTCCGCTCGAACACGGTGCCACCTGTCGTCGTTTAGTGCCACATCGCCTGTCTCCACCCGCACTTCAAAGGGGCCGTTGCCCACGTCAAACGAGAAGACCACCTCTGTCGGCGCTGTAGGGGGAGGGAAGGAGGAAAGGAGGAGGGCGGATTGCGGAGGGAAGGAGGGATGGAAGGAAGGAAGGAAGGAGAAAGAGATGGTTATACACATCAGATAAGTAGCATTTGGATAGGCGGGTAAATATCCCAAAATGCAGAGTGCCAAATATATTTTTTTTACCTCCAGACATCTAGATAATTTTCCTCCCCTTGTCTTCTGACATTTTCTTTCCAATCTTGTCTATAAAAATACTAATCTGACCCATGTAACTTTCACTGCTCGGACAAAATCACATTTACACTTTTTCAGTTGTATGTCTGACACAACTGTGAAGCTTTTTTGATGGTTGCTGTGACCTTGAGTATCAACAGGAATAGAGAAAGATGAGGGGTTGTCATGCCGATACCAGTACAAAGTGGCCTGACAACATTATGTTCCAGTTATTTTCCCCCAGATCTATCTCACACACTACATCAAAAACGTCCACTGCTGGCCTGGCACTAAACTCCACTATACAGTAGCTAGCTACAGGTAACTGCCAAAATAAAGGATAGACCAAAGTCTTAAAAGGGAGTTGGGCCACCATGAGCCAGAACAGCTTCAATGCCCCTTGGCATAGATTCAACAAGTGTCTGGAACTCTATCGGAGGGATGCGACACCATTCTTCCACAACAATTTCCATCATTTGGTGTTTTGTTGATGTTGGTGGAAAACACAGTCTCAGGTGCCGCTCCAGAATCTCCCATAAGTGTTCAGTTGAGTTGAAATCTAATGACAGACGGCCATGGCGTATGGTTTACATTGCTTTCATGCTCATCAAACCATTCAATGACCACATGTCATTGTCATCCTATGGGGGCATAGCCATGGTAGCCAAAATAATGGCCTGCCCAGCATTTTTATATATGAACCTAAGCATGATGGGATGTTAAAGATGCACCATGCAGAAATCGCTCTGCCATTTCCTGGTTGCTAAAATTCTAAAAGTTTGCCTAATTTCAGTTTATGTGACAAAACAAGCAAGTGTAGCGTAGAGAATCATTGTACCATCTAAACCGCTGTGAAATATATTTTCCATAACAAAATATTATATTTTCAGCTGTTTGAAGCTAGTGTACAAAAACGGGAAGCATAGAAATAACACATAGAACAGATCTTACGCTTCTAAGACTTCCTTTCAATGAGAATGACAGATCTATAACTCACATTTCTATGTGAATTTGGTCAGGTTCCACATAGTTACATATTGCCGCTTTAATTGATTTTTACTCAGGGATCACACCTATGTGGAAGCACCTGCTTTCAATATAAATTTTATCCCTCATTTACTCAAGTGTTTCCATCATTTTGGCAGTTACCTGTATGTACAGTATTTTATTCCCTGAAAACATTTGTCATGCATTTTTCTCTTTCATTTTGTCACTCCCTTACCATAGAAAGCCTTTATTTTCTATGGTGGAGTAGGTCAGGGTGTGACTGGGGGGTATTCTAGTTTATTATTTCTATGTGTAGTCTAGTTTTTGTATTTCTATGTTGGCCTGGTATGGTTCCCAATCAGAGGCAGCTGTCTATTGTTGTCTCTGACTGGGGATCATATTTAGGTAGCCTTTTCCCAACTGTTGTTAGTGGGATCTTGTTTTTGTATTGTTGCTTTTGATCCCTACAAGGCTGTACGTTCGTTTGTTTCTGTTTATTATTTGTGTTGCTGGTTCACATTCTAATACATTTTGATGAACACAAATCACACTGCGCCTCGGTCTACCTATTTCAAAGAATGTTACACATTTAGTGTATATGTTTATACAAAGGTCTTCCTAACTGCCCATCTTGTCTGAATGGATCATTTTAATTCATTAAAGTTGTAAAGTTGTGGGGCGGCTTGCTTTAGCTCTTTAAAAATATTTTTGAGGTAGTGGAAGAAGTTTAAAAAAGTAGTACTTTTCTATTTAAAGCAAAACAATTACATATGGTCAAAGTTATATTTACTAAAATAATTGGTCTGATTATTTTGATAGACTACTATAATACTACATGTAGTAGTCGGGTGTGCAACTTTGGGCACTTTAGCCCTGCAAGCTTTCAGAAATGAAAACTTATTGAAACACCATTTTACCAGTATTATAATTGTTTTTGATAATGGCTGCGATCGTACTATTCAGGAATGTAAATATTATTTACATTTTTCTCAGACAGCCATAGACAAATGGAATTTCCATCTCATCATTAAACATACATTTTAGTTGAAAATGAAATATCATACAATTTATTTATAACACTTTTCTAATACATTTGTACATGAACTTGTATTGAATATTTTTTTAAGTGATTTTTAAGGTTTTCCTAATCTTAATAATTCAACACAACGCCTGAATGTATAAACTTGCCTTTGTGACAGCTGAAAACATGTATTTATCATAAAAAACTAGATTTTTCCAAAGGGAGCAGTCCGTGTACATGCACTCTTTCTTCAGGTTCTCACAGCACAAAGACTCAATAAGGTTCTCAATGTTGCTGCAGCTGATCACTTTGTGATACCGTAGTTTGTCCGCCATGGACTGGAGGTTGGTGCGGGTTTTGCAGAGGCGTGTGTCCCTAATCTGGCCAGTTGGCTTGACAACCCAAAAAGGACATATTTTGCAGAATTCAGTGTAGGACATTTTAATCTCTGAATATTCCCTCTTAAAATTCTGATAAAGGTTCTGAATTGTGCCATTCAAGAGGCACTTCTGCTTTTTCTTCTTGTTCCTCATTAGTGTGTCCTTTTTCCCTGTTGGTGCTCTACTGTTGGCATCACGTTCATAGAATCTAGTGATTTTCTCTTCTGTGACTGTGCTAATTATGTTACACTGCTTTTTCCTGGGGTATTGAAGACTTGTTAGCCTGTTTTCATTTGCCCTTTGACCAGACCATACTTTCTCAGGATGTTGCCTCTGAGCATTTTTGAAGCTACTTGTTTGTCCAGTTGAATTGCTAGGGTTAGAGATTCCAAAACCCTTCTATGGATTATATGGCAACAACACAACAAACCAAATGTTATTTGTCACATGCGCCGGATACAACAGGTGTACATTAGAACTTAAAGTGAAATGTTTACTTACAAGCCCTTAACCAACACTGCAGTTAAGAAAATATTTTAAAAAACAAATAATTAAAGAGCAGCAGTAAATAACAATAGCGGGGCTATATACAGGGGGTACCGGTGCAGAGTCAATGTGCGGACGCACCGGTGTCGAGGTAATTGAGGTAATATGTACATGTTGGTGTAGTTATTAAAGTGACTATGCATAGATAATAATAAAGAGGAGCAATGCAACTGTTCTGGGTAGCCATTTGATTAGATGTTCAGGAGTCCTATGGCTTGGGGGTAGAAGCTGTTTAGAAGCCTCTTGGACCTAGACTTGGCGCTCCGGTACCGCTTGCCATGCAATAGCAAAGAGAACAGTCTGTGACTAGGGTGGCTGGAGTCTTTGACAATTTGTAGGGCCTTCCTCTGACACCGCCTGGTATAGAGGTCCTGGATGGCAGGAAGCTCGGCCTCGCTGATGTACTGCGCACTACCCTCTGTAGTGCCTTGCCGTCGGAGGCCGAGCAGGTGCCATACCAGGCAGTGATGCAACCAGTCAGGATACTCTCGATGGTGCAGCTGTAGAAACTTTTGAGGATCTGAGTCCCCATGCCAAATCCTTTCAGTCTCCTGAGGGGAAATAGGTTTTGTTGTGCCCTCTTCATGACTGGCTTTGTTGTGCTTGGGCCATGTTAGTTTGTTGGTGATGTGAACACCAAGGAACTTGAAGCTCTCAACCTGCTCCACTACAGCCCCGTCGATGAGAATGGGGACGTGCTCGGTCCTCCTTTTCCTGTAGTCCACAATTATCTCCTTTGTCTTGATCACGTTGAGGGAGAGGTTGTTGTCCTTGCACCACATGGTCAGGTCTCTGACCTACTCCTTATAGGCTGTCTCATCATTGTCGGTGATCAGGCCTACCACTTGTGTCATCGGCAAACATAATGATGGTGTTGGAGCTGTGCCTGGCTGTGCAGTCATGAGTGAACAGGGAGTACAGGAGGGGACTGAGCACGCACCCCTGAGGAGCCCCAGTGTAGAGGATCAGCATGGCAGATGTGTTGTTACCTACCCTTACTACCGGGGGACGGCCCATCAGGAAGTCCAGGATACAGTTGCAGGGGGAGGTGTTTAGACCCAGGGTCCTTAGCTTAGTAATGAGCGTTGAGGGCACTATGGTGTTTAATTTCATGGCTAGAGACATGAGTGCCAGGGGTCTGTAGTCATTTCGGCAGGTTAACTTAGTGTTCTTGGGCACAGGGACCATGGTGTTCTACTTGAAACATGTTGGTATTACAGACTCAGACAGGGAGAGGTTGAAACTGTCAGTGAAGAGTCTTGCCAGTTGGTCAGCGTATGCTCAGAGTACACGTCCTGGTAATCTGCCTGGCCATGCGGCCTTGTGAATGTTGATCTGTTTAAAGGTCTTACTCACATCGGCTGCGTAGAGCATGACCACACTGTCATCCGGAAAAGCTGATGCTCTCATGCATGTTTCAGTGTTACTTGCCTTGAAGTGAGCATAGAAGTTATCTAGTAGGCTCATGTCACTGGGCAGCTCTCAGCTGTGCTTCCCTTTGTAGTCAGTAATGGTTTGCAAGCCTGCTACATCCGACGAGCGTCGGAGTCGTGTAGTACGTTTCGATCTTAGTCCTGTATTGACGCTTTGCCTGTTTAAAGGTTAGTCGGAGGGCATAGCGGGATTTCTTATAAGCTTCCGGGTTAGAGTCCTGCTCCTTGAAAGTGGCAGCTCTACCCTTTAGCTTGCTGCGAATGTTGCCTGTAATCCATGGCTTCTGGTTAGGGTATGTACGTACAGTCACTGTGGGGACGACTTCACCGATGCACTTATTGATGAAGCCAGTGACTGATGTGGTGTACTCCTCAATGCCATTGGCAGAACCCCGGAATATGTTCCAGTCTGTGATAGCAAAACAGTCCTGTAGTTTAGCATCTGCTTCATTTGACCACTTTTTTATAGACCAAGTCACTGGTGCTTCTTGCTTTAATTTTAGCTTGTAAGCAGGAATAAGGAGGATATAATTAATGGTCAGATTTGCCAAATGGAGGGCTAGGGAGAGCTTTGTACACGTCTCTTTGTGTGCAGTAAAGGTGGTCTAGAAATCTTTCCCTCTGCTTGCACATTTAACATCCCTGCATTAAAGTCTCCAGCCACTAGGAGCGGTGCCTCTGGATGAGTGTTTTCCTGTTTGCTTATGGCGGTACACAGCTCATTGAGTGTGGTTTTAGTGCCAACATCAGTCTGACATTTACGAAAAATACAGATGAAAACTCTCTTGGTTAATCATGATACAGCTTATCATGAGATACTCTACCTCAGGCGAGCAAAACCTTAAGACTTCCTTAGATATCGTGCACCAGCTGTTGTTTACAAATATACATAGGCCCCCGCCCCGTGTCTAACCAGAGTCTAACAAATTATTTGTCCAATTCGAGGTGAATAATCGCTATTCTGATGTCCAGAAGCTCTTTGAAGTCATAAGAGATGGTAGCAGCAACATGATGTACAAAATGAGTTACAAACAATGCGAAAAAACAAACAAAATGGCAAGGTTGGTTAAGAGCCAATGAAACAGCAGCCATCTTTCACAACAAGCTGTTCAGAAGGAGTGATAGGAGTGGGAAAAAGGTGCTCATGCAGTAATAAAATAAAAACGTCACTTCTCAAAGCCTACTTCTTAACTCTTAACTCTTCTTTTATTTTGATTTCGACACAAATGAAAATGTGCCCATGTATTGATGTTTCAGCATTCTCTCAATTAAGAGTTCAGTGGATGAGTAATATCTACCATCTTAGTATGGATGAAGCCTGACCTGGAATATGAACCTAACTGAAGCTGGCTAGCTGTATAATATCCTGAGTAGATTTAGCTTGCTTCATAGTATACCACTCTGATCTTGTCCACATTCTGACTGTGCCCACATTTTCCCGAAATATGTCTACACATGGTATTAAAATGTGGCTCATACTCATACTCCACTGTGTCCGCATTGTGACCAGATTTCCTGGTCCATCCCTGTATGCAAATTATTTAGATATTCTTTTAAAATAAAATAAATAAATAAATATTAAGACACATATTGTTTCCATCAGTCAATAGTGCCACCTGTCAGTGATTTTAGAAAGTGGAATACCAGAGAAGTAGACCATGATTTCATACCCTTTAAATTGATGTCTAAAGTGCTGGAAAAGTGGTCAAAATTGCAGTTGTTTGTAAAAGGTTTGGGGGAAAAAAATGTTAATGCGGTTACTTAAACAGCTGTATCGTTAGATTAGAAGCAGATATTGTTGTTCTGATTCGAAGAGCAGAGAATAAAAGGAACATTTCATACGCTCTAACTTTTTGTCTAATTTGTTGGGAAATTGGTAAAAATTTCAGTTATTTATAAAAAGATAGAGAAAATTATGCGATAAAACCGCAATATTTTGATTCGTAGGTGTTATTTTTGTACAGATTTGATTATCAGAGACTTAGAGGACCTTCCTATACTTTTTTGTCTAACTGTTTGGGAAAGTGGTCAAAGTAGCTGATTCATCTCATATTTTGCATTGTTCACAGGGAATGGGAGTTGATGTCACAATGGGACCTTTAGAATGTTGAGGAAATCCCATGAAAGAGAATGAAGATGTACAAAAAAAGGAGAAAAAGCTTAGGAATAAAAGATATAAAAAAGTTGTATCAAGCACTCTGGTCCTGACCACTCTGCACGCTTTAAAGTTTGAATGATTTATCTAGCTTAAACAGTGTAAGAGGAGTAGCGTTCCAAATAATAACAATAAGAAGTATGACAGAGATTTAAAGTGGGGACTTACTAATTAGACATTGGAAGAGCTTGATGCACCACACACACACACACACACACACACACACACACACACACACACACACACACACACACACACACACACACACACACACACACACACACACACACACACACACACACACACACACACACACACACACAGCTGAGTGTAGAGTCATCGAACACTTCTCTGTTCAAGCAGCAAAAAGACGGTGAAAATGCTGATCATCTGTTCTTATTTCTTTATTCAGTGCACAGATTCCTGCCTCCTGTCTCTTATAACACACACACACACACACACACACACACACACACACACACACACACACACACACACACACACACACACACACACACACACACACACACACACACACACACACACACACACACACACACACACACACACACACACACACACTTCACTGTGCATGGGGCCCTGTCTGAGTAGGGATGAGCATTTAACATTTTTTAATAGCATGATTTTTTTTGAATGGCCAGCACTGTAAAAATAATATGTGTGAATTTATCTATATGCCAACAGATATGCCTAATTTATCATAACAATTACAGATAACACATCTTAATAGCTAAATTGCCCCATATACACTACCGGTCAAAAGTTTTAGAACACCTTTTCATTCAATGGTTTTCTTTATTTTTACTATTACATTGTAGAATAATAGTGAAGACTTCAAAACTATGTTATAACACATATGGAATCATGCAGTAACCAAAAAGCATATGTGGGAAATCCTTTAAGAATGTTGGGAAAGCATTCCAGGTGAAGCTGGTTGAGAGAATGCCAAGAGTGTGCAAAGCTGTCATCAAGGCAAAGTGTGGCTATTTGAAGAATCTCAAATACAAAATTGATTTTTATTTGTTTAACACTATTTTGGTTACCACATGATTCCATATGTGTTTTTCATAGTTTTGATGTCTTCACTATTAATCTACTATGTAGAAAATAGTAAAAAATAAAGAAAAACCCTTGAATGATTAGGTGTTCTAAAATGTTTGACCGGAAGTGAATAATGATATATATATATAAAACAAGCAAGTGCCATTCCTTCTAGAGGTCGACCGATTATGATTTTTCAATGCCGATACCGATTATTGGAGGACCAAAAAAGCTGATACCGATTAATCGGCCGATTTAAAAAATGTTTTGTAATAATGACAATTACAACAATACTGAATGAACACTTATTTTAACTTAATATAATACATCAATTAAATGAATTTAGCATCAAGTAAATAATGAAACATGTTCAATTTGGTTTAAATAATACAAAAACAAAGTGTTGGAGAAGAAAGTAAAAGTGCAATATGTGCTATGTAAGAAAGCTAACATTTCAGTTCCTTGCTCAGAACATGAGAACATATGAAAGCTGGTGGTTCCTTTTAACATGAGTCTTCAATATTCCCAGGTAAGAAGTTTTGGTTGAAGTTATTATAGGAATTATAGGACTATTTCCCTCTATACCATTTGTATTTCATTAACCTTTGACTATTGGATGTTCTTATTGGCACTTTAGTATTGCAAGTGTAACAGTATAGCTTCCATCCCTCTATTTAGCGTGCGCTAACTAGCTAGCCATTTCACTTCGGTTACACCAGCCTCATCTCGGGAGTTGATAGGCTTGAAGTCATAAACAGCGCAATGCTTGACGCACAACGAAGAGCTGCTGGCAAAACGCACGAAAGTGGTGTTTTAATTAATGTTTACGTGCCTGCTTCTGCCTACCACCGCTCAATCAGATACGTGTATGCTTGTATGCTCAGTCAGATTATATGCAACGCAGGACACGCTAGATAATATCTAGTAATATCATCAACCATGTGTAGTTAACTAGTGATTATGATTGATTGTTTTTTATAAGATAAGTTTAATGCTAGCTAGCAACTTACTTTGGCTTACTGCATTCGCGTAATAGGCAGTCTCCTTGTGGAGTGCAACGAGAGAGAGGCAGGTCGTTATTGCGTTGGACTAGTTAACTGTAAGGTTGCAAGATTGGATCCCCTAAACAAGGCAGTTAACCCACCGTTCTTAGGCCGTCATTAAAAATAAGAATGTGTTCTTAACTGACTTGCCTGGTTAAATAAAGGTATAACAAAAAATATTATAATTATTTTTTATTTTAAATTGGCGCCCAAAAATATCGATTTCCGATTGTTATGATAACTTGAAATCGTCCCTAATTAATCGGCGATTCCGATTAATCGGTCGACCTCTAATTCCTTCCACCTACCCAAGGATGTCAGTGTACAAACATTGGTTAACAACCTAACTGAGGAACTAAATTAAACCTTGTGTAAAACCCTAGATGCAGTTGCGCCCATAAAAACTAAAAACATTTATCATAAGAAACTAAACTATACAGAAAATACCTGATCCCTGAAGCAAGCTTCCAGAAAATTGGAACGGAAATGGCGCTACACCAATCTGGAAATCTTCCAACTAGCTTGGAAAGACAGTACCGTGCAGTATCAAAGAGCCCTCCCTCACTGCTGCTCGGTCATCCTATTTTTACAACTTAATCCAAAATGTATTTTTGATACTGTCGCAAAGCTAACTAAAAAGCAGCTTTCCCCAAGAGAGGATGGCTTTCCCCTCAGCAGTGATCAATTCATGAACTTCTTTGACGAAAAGATCATGATCATTAGAAAGCAAATTATCCTCTTTAAATCTGCGTATTTCTCCAAAGCTCAGTCGTCTTGAGTCTGCACAACACTGCCAGGACCTAGGATCAAGGGAGACACTCAAGTTTTTTAATACTGTATCTCTTGACACATTGATGAAAATAGTCATGGCCTCTAAACATTCAAGCTGCATACTGGAGCCTATTCCAACTAATCTACTGAAAGAGATGCTTCCTGTGCTTGGCCCTCCTATGTTGAACATAATAAACGGCTCCCTATCCTCCGAATGTGTACCAAACTCACTAAAAGTGGCAGTAATAAAGCCTCTCTTGAAAAAGCCAAACCTTGACCCAGAAAATATTTGAAAAACTATTTGCCTGCATTGAATCTCCCATTCCGCTCAAAAGAAAAATGTAAAAGCTGTTGCGCAGCAACTCACTGCCTTCCTGAAGACAAGCAATGTATATGAAACACTTCAGTCTGGTTTTAAACCATATCATAGCACTGAGACTGCACTCGTGAATGTGGTAAAGGACCTTTTAATTGGGATAGGGGGCAGCATTTTCACTTTTGGATGAATAGCGTGCCCAGAGTGAACTGCCTCCTACTCTGTCCCAGATGCTAATGTATGCATATTATTATTAGTATTGGATAGAAAAGACTCCAAAACTGTTTGAATGATGCCTGTGAGTATAACAAAACTCATATGGCAGGCGAAAACCTGAGAAAAATCCAACCAGGAAGTGGGACATCTGAGGTTTGTAGTTTTTCAAAGCTTGGCCTACCGATGGTCTATAATGTACTTATATTTACAGTGTAAAGATAGGAATACAAGAGAACCGTGTAGGAAGGAGTTTTAGAACAAACAGCATGTGTTTGATAAAAGACTGCACCTATTCAAACTGAGATATCAGAGAAGGCAGTTATTACGCCATGAGGAGATACAGACAAGAAATCCTCAACCGTTTTGGAGGGAAAATAAACAAGGTAGGACAAAAACTACATAAGAAAATTATAATGGAAGTCAGGGAAGAGCTAGGGGGGGCTGAACCTGTTACACAGGTACTTAAGAGTGGGAGAAGGGGTTTGGTAGTTTGTTCTCAGGTAACAAAAAGTTAAGGTGATTGACGCTGCAAAGTTTTAAAATACTCTAAATTAATTTACATCCTATATGATTTGCTCCAAATTAGTTTTGAGCACAGTATACGGGTTCACTTGGTATAAGTCTATAGTGAATCCCAATCCCAAATCTTCAAAAAAATTCCTGACAGTACCACTGAACTATAGAGGCGTATTTTATTAAGTTCGGTCTATAAATTATATTAATTCATCCTCAACAATAGGCTAATGACCTTTTTGGAGGATCAAAACATTCTGGTGAATGAACAAAATGTATTTCGTAAATCTGGAGCCTGTATAGATCATATCTTCTCGGTCTGTACAATAATCAGAAATAGATTACACAAAGAGAAGCCTACTTTTGCATGTTTCACTGATTTCCAGAAAGCCTTTGATTTTGTAAATAGGGATATTTTAGCCTATAGTTTGTTTAAGACAGGGGTTGATGGGAAATGTTATCTTACAAAGTAACAATTGCTTGTATGTGTGTTAATGAATATCGTACAGATTATCACAGACTTTGTTTGCTTTGTTTATAAATTATTTGACAAAATAAATGAAACAGTTCAATATTGGAGTAAGATATGATGATAAAATGCCAAGTACATTTTTATATGCTGGTTATATTATTTTGATGGCAGAAACTGAACAAGACCTGCAGAACATGTTATTATGTGCAGTCAATTGGTGTAAAAGATGGAGATTTTCATCCACTCTATTTTAGCTTACTTCATCCACTTTATTACAGTTGACTTCATCCACCCTATTACAGCTGATATCATCCACCCTATTACAGCTGATATCATCAACCCTATTACAGCCGACTTCATCCACTCTACTTATAGCTGAGCTCATCCACTCTATTACAGCCAACTTCATCCATTCTATTACAACTGACTTCATCCACTCTAATTATAGCTGACTTTATCGACTCTATTACAGCAGACTTCATTCATTCTACTTACAGCTGAGTTCCACCCGTATGAAGTCTTTGATGCCCAGGTTTTCCAGGAAGACTCCAGAAGCAGCGGTGGTTTTGAACAGGAAGGAGATGTCTGCACTCAGCTCTCCGTGGAACGTGGGGAAGTGCAGATATGACGTCTCTTTGTTGAAGAACGCTGCGTTCCAGAAGTTCTCTGAGGAAATGATGGAAATCAATACATTTACCATTTACATGTACATACATTTTGGTAGATTTGGCATACTCTTATTCAGAATGACTTAGTCAGTGCATTCAGCTAAGGTAAGTAAGACAACCACAAATCACATAGGTGCGACAACCATAACAAGGTGCTGATTGAGAAAAAGGGTGCTTATTGTAAACTAAGGTCTAAATAGACTGAGAACAAAATAAGATGTGGCTACGAGAGTATATGTCCTCAACTTGTTTCGTTCTCAGTTCATAATAATGATCTGTTGATGAGACTGTCAGGCACATGAACAGGCCAACTGTTTCTTCTAATTCATCTTAATTATATTCCACCTCTGTTTCCCCCGTTTATGTCTAATTTACTAAGATAAATATTTCAGGTAACCAAGGATGCAATTAGGAATAAAAAAGAGATTGGGACTCTTGATTCATTATTGCCTGATTAACAACTACCTACCGCCATCAGCATAAGTGCATAAAAGAGAGAACATTGTTTTTGTAACCATTCTGCTAATGTGGTACAGATAATTAGGTTATGTGCATAATCAGAGTGATTAACATGATGATTGATGGAGAGGAAGAGAATGTTGCATTAGCATCAAACAGGTATGGGAAAAGAAATGACTGTGCTGAGGACTCAGAGTGTAACGCTCGTCTTCTTCCGACGAGGAGTAAGAGATATCGCATCGATTTGCAGCGTGGTAAGTGTCCATTTTAATACTGTATGTAAAACTGAACACTACAAAATACAAAATAACAAAGTGAAAGAACAAACGAAAATCGAAACAAACAAAACAGTCCCGTGTGGCACAAAACACTAACACGGAAAATAATCACCCACAACTCAAAAGTGAAACCAGGCTACCTAAGTATGGTTCTCAATCAGGGACAATGATATACAGCTTCCTCTGATTGAGAACCATACCAGGCCAAACACAGAAATCCCAAATCATAGAAAAAGGAACATAAACAACCCACCCAACTCACGTCCTGACCATACTAAACAAAGACATAACCAAAGAACTAAGGTCAGAAAGTGACACAGAGTAGGAGTAGCTTGTAAAGTCTACAGCGCTCAGGTCATTTATCTGCATTTGTTTGAATCACAGGCTGTGTGTGCATTGTAAATACTCCATGTCCATATAGAAATAATGGAGTGATAGATTGACTGATATATCAAAGCGAGCACACAGTACTCAGTAAAACCTAGTCAGTTTATTGAAGGAGGGTCAGTAATGGATTAAATAATGGACTGATTTAGTAGAACGATTAATTGACTTGATCCTTACTTTCTAACCCAGAGTAAGGCACTGTGTGCCAAAACTTTGGTGATACCCAATAAATAATTGGGAATATAAAGGGTTCCAAAGGGTTCTTCGGCGGTACACATTGGTTTCAGGTAGAACCGTTTTGGGTTCCATATAGAAGCCTCTGTGGAAAGGGTGAATAAGCTGAATAACCCGTTTAGGTTCTAGATACAGTAGCACTTTTTTCTAAGAATGTAGATCGAGTGTGAGACTATCTTTACATGTCATAATTTGAAACTTACTGTCGCCATGACACTTGAGTGGTCCGACTTTATAGGCTGCCTCTGATCCAGGTCTCTGTATATCCCCAACAACCACCCATCTGACCGGCAGATTCTCCTTATGGGTGAGCAGACCAGAGTCAGTCGCCCTGGGTTACATAAAACAGAGGAGGGATGCATTAAAACAACAGAGGAACAAAGGACCAGATCAAAATCAGTGTATCAGCCTATGTTGCTTTCTTCAATTGATCCTAATTAACAGCCATCCTGAGTATTTGATTTTTGGTTAGTTTATGAAGCACAGTAACGGTAGGTTGTCTTTGTGTCTGGATTCACAGTGTGACAGTAATAGCAGGCAGCTGGTCTGGTTCCTCTCGATAATCTCTCTAATATGTATAGCTATCGATGAGAGACATGGTATAGGGTGGAGGTGTATAGCTTCGGTTCTCCAGAGCTAACAGGATACACCATTTGTTGCATTTCAATGGCAAGTTGATTACTTGGGCTACCAGGTGTGTGGAATCTATAGCCAATCAATATGAGAGAGAGTGAAAGCGAGAAGCAGGATGGGAGCCTTCGAGAACTGGAGTTGTGCACTGCTGTTGTTGTAAGAAATACACATACAGAGATGTAGGATGAATGTTATTTTTATACAATAGAGTTGTAAGTACAGTATACTTCTGCTGCATCTTTGGAGATGTAGGCATTTGACTCATACTCCTAGAATAGAACCATTCCTTCTGGCCAGCTACTTCCTGTTCTGATTATTGCTTAATCAAATACCACTAGGGCACAAACAATCACAACAGGAAATAGAAAATAAAATTGTGCCGATTTTAACAACCTCCATCCAGATGATGTTTACTCTAGCTGATGCTTATGTTCTTGTAGTCTTATTACTGTTGTGGGGGCTATAAACATTTCATGAAAACAAATACAAATGCCGGTGAGAGAACAAGGCCCTTTCTGAATATGATAAAAAATTGAAAGGTGAATCTCAGTCAGTAGAGAATCACACTGAGTGTTGAGTACAGCAGATGGTATACTATAGCATGTTAGGGCAGAGATCCAGACATTACATAGGGAAGGGTGGACAAAAAGGAGCTGAAGAGTAGTGGGGATTGGTGTTCAGAAGATGTATAAAGAGAGATTTTTATTTTTTACCTTTACTTAACCAGGCAAGTCAGTTTATAACAAATTCTTAATTTCAATGACAGCCTAGGAACAGAATGGCAGATTTGTACCTTGTCAGCTCAGGGGTTTGAACTTGCAACCTTCCGGTTACTAGTCCAACACTCTAACCACTAGGCTACCCTGCCGCTCTTTATAAAGAAAGAGGGAAACAGATAGAGAAAGAGAGTGAGAGAAAGAGGATAGCAGATACAGTGGGGAGAACAAATATTTGATACACTGTCAATTTTGCAGGTTTTCCTACCTACAAAGCGTGTAGAAGTCTGTAATTTTATCATAGGTACACTTCAATTGTGAGAGACGGAATCTAAAACAAAAATCCAGAAAATCAAATTGTATGATTTTTCAGTAATTTATTTGCATTTTATTGCATAACATAAGTATTTGATCACCTACCAACCAGTACGAATAACGGCTCACAGACCTGTTAGTTTTTCTTTAAGAAGCCCTCCTGTTCTCCACTCATTACCTGTATTAACTGCACCTGTTTGAACTCGTTACCTGTATAAAAGACACCTGTCCACACACTCAATCAAACAGACTCCAACCTCTCCACAATGGCCAAGACCAGAGAGCTGTGTAAGGACATCAGGGATAAAATTGTAGACCTGCACAAGGCTGGGATGGACTACAGGACAATAGGCAAGCAGCTTGGTGAGAAGGCAACTACTGTTGGCGCAATTATCAGAAAATGGAAGAAGTTCAAGATGACGGTCAATCACCCTCGGTCTGGGGCTCCATGCAAGATCTCACCTCGCGGAGCATCAATGATCATGAGGAAGGTGAAGGATCAGCCCAGAACTACACGGCAGGACCTGGTCAATGACCTGAAGAGAGCTGGGACCACAGTCTCAAAGAAAACCATTAGTAACACACTACGCCGTCATGGATTAAAATCCTGCAGCGCACGCAAAGTCCCCCTGCTCAAGCCAGCGCATGTCCAGGCCCATCTGAAGTTTGCCAATGACCATCTGGATGATCCAGAGGAGGAATGGGAGAAGGTCATGTGGTCTGATGAGACAAAAATAGTGCTTTTTGGTCTAAACTCCACTCGCCGTGTTTTGAGGAAGAAGAGGATGAGTACAACCCCAAGAACACCATCCCAACCGTGAAGCATGGAGGAGGAAACATCATTCTTCGGGGATGCTTTTCTGCAAAGGGGACAGGACGACTGCACCGTATTGAGGGGAGGATGGATGGGGCCATGTATCGCGAGATCTTGGCCAACAAACTCCTTCCCTCCGTAAGAGCATTGAAGATGGGTCGTGGCGGGGTCTTCCAGCATTACAATGAACCAAAACACACAGCCAGGTCAACTAAGGAGTGGCTCCGTAAGAAGCATCTCAAGGTCCTGGAGTGGCCTAGCCAGTCTCCAGACCTGAACCCAATAGAACATCTTTGGAGGGAGCTGAAACTTCGTATTGCCCAGCGACAGCCCCGAAACCTGAAGGATCTGGAAAAGGTCTGTATGGAGGAGTGGGCCAAAATCACTGCTGCAGTGTGTGCAAACCTGGTCAAGAACTACAAGAAACGTATGATCCTTGTAATTGCAAACAAAGGTTTCTGTACCAAATATTAGGTTCTGCTTTTCTGATGTATCAAATACTTATGTCATGCAATAAAATGCAAATTAATTATTTCAAAATCACACAATGTGATTTTCTGGATTTTTGTTTTAGATTCCAGTCTCTCACAGTTGAAGTGTACCTATGATCAATATTACAGACCTCTACATGCTTTGTATGTAGGAAAATCTGCAAAATCGGCAGTGTATCAAATACTTGTTCTCCCCACGGTATATATATAGAGAGAGAAAGAGAGGAGCAGATATATACCGAGAGAGATAAAGAGAGGAGCAGATATATATATATATATATAGAGAGAGAAAGAGGGGAGCAGATAGAGTGAGAGAAAGAGATTAAGGGAAATATATAGAGAATGTGATGGTATTGTACCATTCTTTGCGGTCAGCATCACAGTTGCAGTAGTGGTCTGAGTCGATGCAGTTCCCCTGAAGACCGCAGCCACACTGCTGGCTCCCTGGTACCGCCCCGCCCCAGTACGTCTGGGGCTCATCTGTACGACCCACCCACCAGGTGAACGGAGATCCATCTGAGATAAAGACACAGACACACACACACACACACACACACTTTGAAGGTGTCGGATTCTGGAGTAAACTTTGAACATTGTTATACTCAGAGAGTAGGAACATTAGTTACACAAGAGACATGAGGGGTGCCATAATGAGGGGCTGAGTGCAGGGAAAACAATTGCATGTGACAGTACTGATACGGGGAGAAACCGTTGAAGGCTCATATCACTTAGTTCCCTGCTTAGCAAGAATGATGCAACGTTTGGAGATAAGGAGGAGACTCCACCCAAAGTGGGGTATGAATACCACCACAGGGGAAGCTATTTATTTGTCTGAATACAGTTGTGTCGACCTTTTGGGAAGAATAAAACTTGGTCAAACTTCTCTAGTGTCCGTGAGTTATTTATTCTGAAAAATGTTAACCTAACAAAGGGGTGTGTTCAAAAATACTACAGACTCCCAAACTCCTGTTCATTTATTTACTATGTAGGGCATGAGATGTTTGGGTAAAAATGTAAAAAACAGATCAGACAAGATGTGTTTTACCTAAAGATCAATTTGGTGCTATTTGCAATGAGGACACTAATGACATAGCCTCGGTTTTTCTGATTACTGCCTTGCCTGGTTCACCAACTACTTTGCAGACAGAGTTCAGTGTGTCAAATCGGAGGGCATGCTGTCCGGTCCTCTGGCAGTCTCTATGGGGGTGCCACAGGGTTCAATTCTAGGGCCAACTCTTTTCTCTGTATATATCAATGATGTTGCTCTTGCTGCGGGTGATTCCCTGATCCACCTCTACGCAGACGACACCATTCTATATACTTCCGGCCCGTCCTTGGACACTGTGCTATCTAACCTCCAAACGAGCTTCAATGCCATACAACACTCCTTCCGTGGCCTCCAACTGCTCTTAAACGCTAGTAAAACCAAATGCATGCTTTTCAACCGTTCGCTGCCTGCACCCGCACGCCTGACTAGTATCACCACCCTGGATGGTTCCGACCTTGAATATGTGGACATCTATAAGTACCTAGGTGTCTGGCTAGACTGTAAACTCTCCTTCCAGACTCATATCAAACATCTCCAATCGAAAATCAAATCTATAGTCGGCTTTCTATTCCGCAACAAAGCCTCCTTCACTCACGCCGCCAAACTTACCCTAGTAAAACTGACTATCCTACCGATCCTCGACTTCGGCGACGTCATCTACAAAATAGCTTCCAACACTCTACTCAGCAAACTGGATGCAGTTTATCACAGTGCCATCCGTTTTGTCACTAAAGCACCTTATACCACCCACCACTGCGACCTGTATGCTCTAGTCGGCTGGCCCTCGCTACATATTCGTCGCCAGACCCACTGGTTCCAGGTCATCTACAAGTCCATGCTAGGTAAAGCTCCGCCTTATCTCAGTTCACTGGTCACAATGGCAACACCCACCCGTAGCACGCACTCCAGCAGGTGTATCTCACTGATCATCCCTAAAGCCAACACCTCATTTGGCCACCTTTCGTTCCAGTTCTCTGCTGCCTGTGACTGGAACGAATTGCAAAAATCGCTGAAGTTGGAGACTTTTATCTCCCTCACCAACTTCAAACATCTGCTATCTGAGCAGCTAACCGATCGCTGCAGCTGTACATAGTCTATCGGTAAATAGCCCACCCAATTTTACCTACCTCATCCCCATACTGTTTTTATTTATTTACTTTTCTGCTCTTTTGCACACCAATATCTTTACCTGTACATGACCATCTGATCATTTATCACTCCAGTGTTAATCTTCAAAATTGTAATTATTTGCCTACCTCCTCATGCCTTTTGCACACAATGTATATAGACTCTCTTTTTTTTCTACTGTGTTATTGACTTGTTAATTGTTTACTCCATGTGTAACTCTGTGTTGTCTGTTCACACTGCTATGCTTTATCTTGGCCAGGTCGCAATTGCAAATGAGAACTTGTTCTCAACTAGCCTACCTGGTTAAATAAAGGTGAAATAAAAAATAAAATAAAATATAAATATAACAGAGACACGCTCCACAAAAAGACTGTAACAAGAGGAGAGAGAGTGCTTAATTGAGAATGGTTTCAGTCACCACTTTCCCCCAAAAAACAGGCCAGACTCCAGAGTGCTGCCTTGAAAGAGAAAAGCAAGTCATTCTCATTGATTCTTTCTTCCATCACTCGTCTGATCACGTTCCCCCACCTGAAGCAGGCTGTCTGGTTTTAAACAGAAACCTAACACCATACTCTATCCCTCATTATTCTTCATTTGACATTTTCCAGCATTATTTATTTAGTTTTGACATTGTTTTCCTCTTCCCTCAGTCAGCCTCTACAGTAACGAGACAGCTAATGGACAGCAATTACACTGTGAAGCTGTGAGTTGCCTTGTTTCATGTTCATTTGCAGGTTTAAAAGAGTCATTACAAATTAATATCATATGGCAAACACCAAAGACACACCAATCAATGCAAAAACGAATCATCTAAATGCTAACTCACTCAGTGCATGTACCATAACACATCCAGAAATGATGAATATTCTAGTATAACAATATGACGGGTAGGCCTACATAGAACAACCCCCCACCCCCCTAAAACCTAAATTAATTTGCAACAATGAGCACAATAATCAATTTGTGACATCTGCTTAAGCTCTGCGGGTGGAGAGCAGCACTCCCTCTCACAGGGTGTCTCCCAAATGGTACCCTATTCCCTAAATAGTTCACTACTTTTGCCGGGTCTGGTCAAAAGTAGTACACTATATAGGGAATAGGGTGCCATTTGGGATGTGTACACTGACTCACAGTTGACTGAGTGAGCAGGTTTTTAATCATCCTGACCTTTATGGCTGGCTGGGATCAATACTGTTAATAAAATGATTCACCTGGTGTGTTTAAGAGGAGTGACTTTCTGCAGTGGTAGAGGACTTCCTGCTCGCAGTGCTCTGCCTGGGTAATTATGGCCCAGAGCTGTTCCGCGTCGGCAGAATAGTTAAAATAGGCTAAATGCTGATTTATCCCAGATGAGGCCTTTAATTTGGTTAGCTCCGTGTTATTGTGTTGGATCACCAGCCATGTTTTATCTGGAGGAGAAGAGAGAGAGAACAGAGGGAAGTCCTAGGATCATTCTAAATAATTATGAAAATGTTAATGATAGCAGAGACAGTGTGAAAACGGGGATGGGGTGGGTGGGAAGACGAGATGTTTCCGATAGCAGCTGGTGCCAGCCCTGAAGGATGGAAATCCTGTCAGAAGATCTGGGATCCCAGCCACAGCTCACAGCTCAGTTACTTACCGAGAGCCATCAACAGCCCCCTAAACGAGGTGTCTATCTGTTTCCGTCAGTGAGAGAAATAACTAAACTGCCACTGGCGGGCAATAAGGAAGTACCATATGCCAGATTGTTGGTGGCACTTTAACTGAACCCTACTTCTCTGTCATAACAGATTTGCATTAGGCAATAGTAAAAACTAAGTGGAGATTATTTGTCACACTGCCACCAGTGGTTATGTATGCAGGGAAACCCTAACTATCCATGCAGTGAGTGGTATAATGTAACAGGGAAACCATAGCTTGTCATCCAGTGGTTTAATTAGCGTGTGAGTGAGTGAGTGAGTGAGTGAGTGAGTGAGTGAGTGAGTGAGTGAGTGTGTGGTTTACCTGTCATGTTGCAGTAGATCAGCTGTGACTTGATCGGACCACTTCCATCCACATCTATGTAATACAGGCCTGATGTGTTACCCTGGTGTTTATACGCTTCACATGACTTCTCATAGACAGCTGAGTAGGAGAAAATATACACAAGCACTTAGGTTACCTACTGCCAGTGTGAAGTACTTATGTAAAAATGCTTTAAAGTACACCTTAAGTCGTTTTGGGGGGTATCTGTACTTTACTTTACTATTGATATTTTTTTTACAACTTTTACTTTTATTTCACTACATTCCTAAAGAAAATAATCTACTTTTTACTCACACCCAAAAGTACTTGTTACATTTTCAATGATATGCAGGACAGGAAAATGATCTAATTCACATACTTATCAAGAGAACATCCCTAGTCATCCCTACTGCCTCTGATCTGGTGGACTCACTAAACACAAATGCTTAATTTGTAAAAATGTCTGAGTGTTGGAGTGTGCCCCTGGCTATCCTTAGAATAAAATGTAAAAAATGGTGCCATGTAGTTTGCTTAATATAAAGAACTTGAAATTATTTATACATTTACTTTTGATACTTAAGTATATTTTAGCAATTACATTTACTTTTTCTACTTGTAAGTAGATTTAAAACCAAATAGCTTTACTCAAGTAGTATTTTACTGGGTGACTTTACTTTTACTCAATAAAAACATTCACTGCTTTTCCCCCCCCTGCTGAAATTAGTACTGACTGAAATAATGAACTGAAACAAATACAGCCACCAACAGACACATGCGCAAGAATTCCAATTAAATGTACATTACACAGGAACAACTTTTAGAGCAAACACTGACATGTTTCCACTAGATGTGAAAGTAAGTATGATAAGTTAAGAACTTGAGACCTGGCATGTGGTCTATATGTAAATTTCCAAATCAAGTCTTTAACACCACTTCCTGAAAGAAAACAATTGTTTATAATTTATGCTGTTTATGAAGATTTTGACATCTAGGATTGCTTTGGAGGAAAATATTTAAATATTTCAGCTGAGGAGCATACTTAATGCCTTTGGGTGGCAAGGGCTGTCCAATGATACTTTATAATGTATTCACATTTCTAAATGAATAACTAACTCACTTCTGTGAAAAAAATACAACTATAGTAGTTATATCTAGTACGTATACCAAACACAAAATGCATCTTTTGTAAATAATGTCTGAGTATTGGAGTGTGCCCCTGGCTATCCGCATTTTTTTTTAAAACAAGGCAAATGTACTGTCTGCTTTGCTAAATAATAGGAATTTTAAATGAATCATACTTTTACTATTGATACTTAAGTGTATTTAAAACCCCAAACTTTTTGACTTTACTCAAGTAGTAATTCACTGCCTGACTTTCACTTTTACTTGAGTAACTTTCTATTTATGTAGCTATACTTTTACTCAAGTGTGACAATTGGGTACTTCTTCCACCACTGGGTGTTCTTAATGTTTTGTATACTCTGTGTACATAACATATACACATTCAGTACTAAAAGCAAATAAAATGAACGTTCATATTCTAATCTATGACACCAAGGCACATTGGGTGTGCAAACAGAACACACACATACACAAAGCAAACAACACAAACTTTTCTATTCCAAGACACTAAGCCATGTTGGGGTGTGCCAGACAAGAAGGCTCCACTGACGCAGAGCAGCGAAAGGCATTCTTTGTTTTGGGCACTCAACTCTCTCCACTATGATTTACAGTAGCTTTGTGTGCCAACAGCCTGTTCTGTTGATGTAATGTATGTGTTTGAGCCAGCAGTCTGTTCTGTTGTTGCGGAGGTTGTTACATTATTGATGTGCTAACCATCATTATTTGAAAGGAGACGCACAGAAAACCATTGCATTCTAGATTAAAGGGTGCTAGCTGGTGTCCCTAAGGAGTGCAGGCCCCATCACTGCAGATGTTGCAGTTTCTTTGACTCTGTCCGTAATGGCTAACTATTCCCTGTATAGTACACTACTTTTGACCAGGGCCTTTGGAGCCCTGGTCAAAAGAAGTGCACTTTATAGGGAATAGGATGCCATTTCAGATGCACACCATGTGTATACCAGTCTATATTATTCTGAATAGCCATTGGTTAATGGCTAGTGGGCATGTCTGACTGGTAAATAATTAATACAAGGCCATATCAATAACAACATTAACAGGAGGTTGTATTCAGTGTATTCCCTTTCACTGTTACCCTGAGCAGGGTTCCTCAGTTAATTCTTTGTTCCTGCCAAGAACAGACACACCTGCAGCTAATCAAGGGCTTTTTAATCGGGTTTATAAGTGCTGGGCAGGAACAAAAATGTGCACCTCTGTGGGTTCCTCTGAACATGACTATGAATCCCTGCTATAACTAGAACACATTGACCTGGCATAATACAAACCCTCATGAAATAAAGAATAGGTACACCATTTTGACCCAAAATTCATCGTCTGGCAATTTGTACCGAGCACCATGCAAGTCATTGGATGTGCGTACACAACGTATGAAACAATACAAACCCTCCCCTCTTGTCAGAAAATAATAACTAACAACCTCTAACAGTTTAGTCACACAGTATATCTCCATTCTCGTAAATACCTTATTTCCTCCTCACCTGAAACACTTCCTGTGATGAATCTAAGTTTAATTCCAATTTAATTATAGAGACAAAGAAAATCACCAGTCTTTTTCCGGTCTCCACCAGCACTTCCAATTTCAACGCAACTCAAGTGTGAATGTGTTAAATGGTGAGGCGATTATGTTTGACTGACAAGTCGCTTAATTTAACGTTCAAATCTTCCACACAATTTATGATGACACTGAGCGGACTTAGAGAGTCAGAGCGAGAGAAGCTCTCACATCATTAAAGGCTTTGTCCTAATCCTTATCAATGGTGAGGCTTTGTCAAACGGGTCTGGCACTGCAGCAGGCTATTGCTGCATCAGAGATAAGACGCTTGACCTTGAATCCAACTTGCTGTGTCTCTGTGCATGTTTAAGGAACAAATACAATATCTTCTCGACAGTATGTCTGTTTAGTCTGTTTAGTTCTGCGCTAGCTTTACAGTTTGGATATACGCCTTCTGCTTCGAGCGCTTACTAATCGCATGCAAGCAAGCACACACACAGGTTTTGAAAGAATTCTTCAGTTATAAAAACACTGTGTTTTTAAGAAACACACAAGGTCTCCTTACAGCTGTGACATGTTGCTCCACTGTAGCCCGTGTTCGAACAGTTGCAATGGAAGGTACTCCAAGACTGGGTGCATCTCCCCCCGTGTTCACAATGGCTTGGAGAGCATCTGAAAAGAGAAGAGATATTTATCCCCCACAGGTTTCTGAAGGTCAGAAATGTTTCTGTTCCTTTTTATACCTCTGAAATATACATTTAGCTCAATTTTAAATTACTTCACCAATCAGTGAGGATAGAGTGAATGCTCTATCTGAACTCCCGAGTGGCGCAGCAGTCTAAGGCACTGCATCTCAGTGCAAGAGGTGTCCTTACAGTCCCTGATTAAAATCCAGGCTGTATCACATCTGGCCTTGAATGGGAGTCCCATAGGGCGGTGCACAATTGGCCCAGCGTCATCCAGGTTTGGCTGTGGTAGGCAGTCATTGTAAGTAAGAATTAGTTTTGAACTGACTTGCCTAGTTAAATAAAGGTTACATTAAGATAGAGCAGCCTGCTGTGGAGCGGGTCAGCGATTTAATCTGTACAGGAAAGTCATTAAGAGCAACTTGTATTTTGCCGTAATAGCATGGTTTAATCATACTGAAAGAAAAACACACACACACAGTGCTGCCAGTCACAGTGTAGGGCGTGAGATGTACCTGAAAATATGATGGTGAGGAGAGAGTGAAAGAGGATGGAGGAAGCTTGCCTTGAGGCACTGGGCATCTTGTTATAACATGCATTATCAGAATTCGGCCCCAAAAATATACCTACGGAGGAGCGGCTTCTATGGAGGAACTCTGAATATGTTTGAACTTCCGAGTTGGTTTAACGTTGGACCAGCTCACAAGGTTGTGTGTGCAGGACTAGCTAACAATGTTGTGTGTGCAGAGCAGCACTTACCTTTTTGTAATTAATAAATCCAATGGGAAATGTGACTAGTATTGACTTGTATTAACACAACACAGTCTAGCTTTGGACATTTTCCACACAACGTACAATGTATAAACATAAAACATATACTGGGAAAACTCTTAAAGTTAATGTTTTCGTAATAACGTCATCTATTAACCTTTAATAACAGAACAAAAATGACATTCATTTTCATATTCCATCTATCGTCATGACCACCATTGTGGCTGACAGAAACCATTGTTCCAAAGTCCCTTTATTGCATGTTTAATGTTCTGAGGTTGGTTCTCCATAGTGAGAGGACAAAGGAATGTTTTCTGGGGCCTAAGATTTACCAGGGCATGAGGGGTCATAAAACCCTCACATCTTCAGACCCCTAGATCTCTCCTCCTATGTTGGGGGTGAGAGATAATCTGTAGGGTTGTGGTCTCCTGTATCCTGACCTGATCAGGACAGTCATGACAACAGTGTAGACATTGTTAATGTTGTAAATTACTTTTGTAGCTGGAAACGGCTAATATTGTATCGAATATATACATAGATGTACAGAGGCCCATTATCAGCAAACATCACTCCTGTGTTTCAATTTCAAATTGTGTTAGCTAATCCAAGTTGATCATTTAAAATGATAATGGATCATTAGATAGCCATTTTGCAATTATGTTAGCACAGCTGAAAACTATTTTCCTGATTAAAGAAGCAATAAAACTGGCCTTCAACGTCAACAGTGAAGAGGCGACTCTGGTGACTCTGGATGCTGGCCTTCTAGGCAGAGTTGCAAAGAAAAAAACACATCTCAGACTGGACAATAAAAAGAAAAGATTAAGATGGGCAAAAAAAACACAGACACTGGACAGAGGAACTCTGCCTAGAAGGCCAGCATGCCGGAGTCGCCTCTTCACTGTTGACGTTGAGACTGGTGTTTTGCAGGTACTATTTAATGAAGCTGTCAGTTGAGGACTTCGGAGGCGTCTGATTCTCAAACTAGACACTAATGTACTTGTCCTCTTGCTCAGTTGTGCACCAGGGCCTCCTACTCCTCTTTCTATTCTGGTTAAAGACAGTTTGTGCTGTTCTGTAAAGGGAGTCGTACACAGCGTTGTACGAGATCTTCAATTTTTTGGCAATTGCTCGCATGGAATAGCCTTCATTTCTCAGAAAAATAATAGACTGATGAGCTTCAGGAGAAAGTTCTTTGTTTCTGGCCATTTTGAGACTGTAATCGAATCCACCAATGCTGATGTTCCAGATACTCATCTAGTCTAAAGATGGCCAATTTTATTGTTTATTTAAATCAGCACAACCATTTTCAGCTGTGCTAACATAATTGCAAAAGGGCTTACTGTCACGACGACCGCCGGTCTACTAGCTTCAACCGATCACCTTTTCCTTTCCTGTTTCTTGTTTGAGTTTTGGTTCAGGACTATATAAGCCTGTTAGGCCCGCCTGCTTTTGTGCGGCCTTGTTTTCTGTTAGTCTAGGTTGGTTGCGTGTTGTGTTCCCTGTCTGTTTGTGCCCAGTTTTGGGTTGGACACTTTTGTCTTCGCCTGTATTTTTTGGGGCGTTAATTGTGGATTCCGCAATAAAGTTCAGTTTCCCACATTTTCTTCTGCTCTCTGCACTTGACTCCGCACCCACCACTCCAGGCTGTGTGACACTTTCTAATGATCAATTAGCCTTTTAACTTTTTATGGCTGGGGGCAGTATTGAGTAGCTTGGATGAATAAGGTGCCTAAAGTAAACGGCCTGCTCCTCAGTCTCAGTTGCTAATATATGCATATTATTATTAGTATTGGATAGAAAACACTCTAAAGTTTATAAAACTGTTTGAATGATGTCTGTGAGTATAACAGAACTCATATGGCAGGCAAAAACCTGAGTTGAAATCAAAAAAGGAAATCAGAAATCTGAGCTTTGTATGTATTCACCAGAGTCCCCAATGAAATCCCCTTGAGATATTAATGATGTTGCACTGCCTAGGGGTTCCACTAGATGTCAACCATCAATATAAATTATAATGCGACTTCTATGATGTTGTGGGAGTGAATGATAGCAGAATCAGTCAGGTGTCTGGCAGTCAGCCATTTTCTGATCATGCTTATTCCACGTGATAGTCACTTGCGTTCTATTGCTCACGAAGACAAGAAGGAGTACTCCGGTTGGAACTTCATTGAAGCTATATGTTAAAAACATCCTAATGATTGATTCTGTACTTAGTTTGAAATGTTTCTTCGACATGTAATATCACGTTTTGAAGTATCTGTCCGATATAACGCTGACCAGAATTAGCGCTTGGATATGTATACCAAACGCGCTAACTAAAGAAGGTATTTGGACATAAATAACGGACATTTTCGAACAAAACAAACACTTATTGTGGGGATTCCTGGAGTGCTTTCTGATGTAGATCATCAAAGGTAAGGGAATATTTATCATGTAATTTCTTGTTTATGTTGACGCCATTTTTGCGACTATGGTGTTTTTACTTCTGAGCGCCGTCTCAGATTATTGCATTTTTTTTTTTTTAAATCTGACACAGCGGTTGCATTAAGGAGAGGTATATCTATAATTCCTTGTGTATAACTTGTATTATCATCTACATTTATGATGAGTATTTCTGTTGAATGATGTGGCTATGCAAAATCACTGGATGTTTTTGGAACTAGTGAATGTAACGCGCCAATGTAAACTCCGATTTTCTGATATAAATATGAACTTTATCAAACAAAACATGCATGTATTGTGTAACATGAAGTCCTATGAGTGTCATCTGATGAAGATTATCAAAGGTTAGTAATAGTTAGTTAATTTTATCTCTATTTGTGCTTTTTCTCTCTCTCTCTTTGGCTGGTAAAATTGGCTGTGTATTTTAGTGAGTTGTTGGTGACCAAACATAATCGTTTGTGGTGCTTTCCCCGTAAATTCTATTTGAAATCGGACACTGTGGTGGGATTAACAACAAGACTACCTTGAAAACGATAGAAAATCCATGTATGTTTGAGGAATTTTAATTATAAGATTTCTGCTCTTTTGAATATGGCGCCCTGTACTTTCACTGGATGTTGTTATATCGCTCCCGGTAACGGGGTCTCAGCCATAAGAAGTTAAAATGATAAACTTGGATTAGCTAACACAACGCGCAATTAGAACACAGGAGTGTTGGTTGCTGATAATGGGCTTCTGTACGCCTATGTAGATATTCCATAAGAAATCAAGCCATTTCCAGCTGCAATAGTCATTTACAACATTAACAATGTCTACACTGCATTTCTAAGCGACGCCAAACCTTTGAACACTAGTGTATATTCTAATAATCTGTTAACAGTATCTTGTAACTAAAAGGCCACCCGTATATTCTGGACGTATATTTTTGTGTGTGGAGATGATGCATCCCTTTTTTCAGCCTATGTTACCATGTCTGTGTGTGCATTTTGGAGCTCTCTGATCTAAACGCAGCATCGTACAGATTGAGACCTTTCCGACATGAACGGAATGGCATAATGTCAGACTGGAGAATCAACACTGTTCTCTACTCTCCGATAAAGATTTTACATGGCATGTGTGTCACGAGTTACTAGGAGTGGAAGGTAGGAGTCAGGGCGCAGAGAGCAGAGGGTTCAATGATTTGTATAATTTAATTCTCCGGAGAAAACGGTCACGCCAAACACAGGGCGCATACACACTGACCAACCCAAAACACAGGGTAAACGATCCAGAGAACAAAACCATATCAACAATCAACAGTGAACACAAAATAATCCCGCACAAGCCTAAGCGGGCCTAACCGGCTTAAATAGACAAAAATCAAGAAACACAAAAGGAACAGGTGCAACTAATAAGACTAAACTAACAGAAAAAGGAATCGGTGGAGGCTAGTAGACCGGCGACGACGACCGCCGAGCACCGCCCGAACAGGTAGGGGAGCCACCTTCGTGACAGTATTCCCCCCCTGACGCGCGGCTCCCGCAGCCGGCCTCGAGGGGGACACGGGGGGCAAGGCGCCGGGCGATCCGGGTGGAGGCGGTGGAAGTCCCTCAGAAGTGAAGGGTCCAAAATGTCCCCCACCGTTACACAGCACCTCTCCTCCGGACTGTACCCCTCCCAGTCCACGAGGTACTGTAGGCCCCTCACCCGGCGTCTCGTGTCCAAAATAGCGCGTACTGTGTATGCCGGGGACCCCTCAATGTCCAGAGGGGGCGGAGGGACCTCAGGCACCTCACCTTCTTGCAGCGGACCAGCCACCACTGGCCTGAGGAGAGACACATGAAAAGAGGGGTTAATACGATAGTAAGTAGGAAGCTGTAACCTATAACACACCTCGTTTATCCTCCTCAGGATTTTGAATGGCCCTACACACTGCGGCCCCAGCTTCCGGCAGGGCAGGCGGAGGGGCACGTTTCGGGTTGAGAGCCAGACCCGGTCCCCCGGTGCAAACACGGGGGCCTCACTGCGGTGCTGGTCAGCGCTCTTCTTCTGTCGTCCACTAGCCTGTTTTAAAGATTCCTGGACCCATTGCTCCACCACAGGAGCCTCGGTCTGGCTCTGATGCCATGGAGCCAGGACCGGCTGGTAGCCCAACCCGCACTGGAAGGGAGACATGTTAGTAGAGGAGTGGCGAAGGGAGTTCTGAGCGAGCTCCGCCCATGGGACGTACCTCGCCCACTCACCAGGCCAGTTCCGGCGATACGACAGCAGAAACCTACCCACATCCTCTTTTACTCTCTCCACCTGCCCATTACTCTCGGAGTGGAAACCCGAGGTCAGGCTGACCGAGACCCCCAGCCGTTCCATAAACGCCCTCTAAACTCTGGACGTGAACTGGGGACCCTGATCAGAAACGAGGTCCTCAGGCACCCCGTAGTGCAGGAAGACATGGGTAAATAGAGTCTCCGCAGTCTGCAGGGCCGTAGGGAGTCCGGGAAACGGGATGAGACGGCAGGACTTAGAAAACCTATCCACAACGACCGGGATCGTGGTACTTCCCTGAGACAGGGGAAGGTCGATGAGAAAGTCCACCGAAAAGTGCGACCACGGCCGTTGTGGAAGGGGGAGGGGCTGTAACTTCCCTCTAGGCAGTCTTGCTCTGAGCGCACACCGAGCAGGAGGAGACAGAAAACCTCACGTACTTAGCCAACGTGGGCCACCAGTACCTCCCCCTAAGACTCCGCACTGTCCTCTCGATGCCAGGATGACCCGAGGAGGGTAGTGTATGGCCCATCGAATCAACTTATCACGGACACCAAGCGGCAGGTACCAAACCCCTGCTGGACACTGAGGGGGTGCTGGTTCCATCCGTGCCGCCCACTCGATCTCTGCGTCCACCTCCCATACCATCGGTATGGGAGGTGGACATGAAGCTGGAAGGAGACATGAAGCTGAGAGGATGGGAGTCGACTCGATGGACCGCTCCATCGGGACAGCCGTGAACCGGAAACGGGTAAAGAACATGGCGCACCTAGCATGACGCGGATTCAATCTCCTCGCAACCCGGATATACTCGAGATTACAATGGTCAGTCCAGATGAGGAAAGGGTGCTTATCCCCTTCAAGCCAATGTCTACACACCTTCAGAGCCTTGACTAAAGCTAACAACTCCCGGTCCCCCACGTCATAGTTCCGCTCCGCCGGACCGAGCTTCTTCGAAAAAAAAGCACAGGGGCGGAGCTTTGGTGGCGTGCCCGAGCGCTGTGATAGCACGGCTCCCACCCCAGCACGGCTCCCACCCCAGCCTCGGACGCGTCCACCTCCACTATGAACGCCAAAGAGGGGTCCGGATGCGCAAGCACGGGTGAGTCGGTGAACAGCCCCTTCAGACGAGTGAAAGCTTTGCCCGCCACTGCTGACCACCGCAAAAGTGCCGGTTCCACCTTCAGCAGTGAGGTAATGGGAGCAGCCACCAGACCAAAACCCCGGATAAACCTCTGGTAGTAATTGGCAAACCCTAAAAACCGCTGCACCTCCTTTACTGTGGTCGTGGTCGGCCAATTATGCACGGTTGTAACGCGGTCACACTCCATCACCACCCCAGAGGTGGAAATGCGATAACCCAGGAAGGAAACGGCTTGTTTGGAGAACACACATCTCAGCCTTGACGTACAGGTCATGCTCCAGCAGTCGCCTAAGTACCTTACGCACCAGAGACACGTGCGCGGCGCGGGTGGCGGAATAGATCAGTATGTCATTCATGTACACTACCACCCCCTGCCCCCTGCCCGTGCAGGTCTCTGAAAACGGCTGGAGCATTCTTCAACCCATACGACATGATGAGGTACTCATAATGGCCAGATGTGGTACTAAATGTGGTCTTCCACTCATCCCCTCCCCGGATACGCACCAGGTTATATGCACTCCTAAAGTCCAGTTTTGTGAAGAAACGCACCCCGTGAAATGTCTCCACCCCCGTGGCGATGAGAGGTAGCGGGTAACTAAACCCCACTGTGATTAAATTTAGACCTCTATTATCAATGCACGGACGCAGACCTCCCTCCTTCTTCTTCACAAAAAAGAAACTCGAGGAGACGGGTGACGTGGATGGCCGAATGTACCCCTGTCCCAGAGATTCAGTGACGTATGTCTCCATAGCCACTGTTTCCTCCTGGGACAACGGGGTACATGTGACTCCATGGAAGTGCAGCGATCTCGAGGAGGTTTATCGCGCAGTCCCCTCGTTGATGGGGTGGTATTTGGGTGATAGCTAAATCGGCATATTCAGAGGGAATGCGCACAGTGGAATCCTGGTCTGGACTCTCCACCGTTGTCACACCGATGGAAACTCCTTTGCACCTGCTTGAACACTCCTCTGACCACCCTCGAAGAGCCCCCTGTCTCCGTGAAATCACCGGATTGTGATGAGCCAGCCAGGGAATTCCCAGCACCACTGGAAACGCAGGTGAATCAAAAAGGAAGAGACTAAACCGCCTTATATGATTCCCCTGAGTTACCATGTCCAGTGGAACCGTGGCCTCCCTGACCAGCCCTGACCAGCCCTGACCCTAATGGTCGGCTATCTAAGGCGTGCACAGGAAAAGGTTGGTCTAACGACACCAGGGGAATCCCTAGCCTTAACGCAAGCCCACGATCCATGAAGTTCCCAGCTGCGCCTGAATCGACTAGCGCCTTATGCTGTAGAGAGGGAGAAAACCCAGAAAAATAAATTTGCAAAAACATATGGTCCACAGAAAGCTCTGGGTGAGTCTGGTGCTGATTCGCCTGGGGTGAACGAGGAGTGCTCTGCCTGCCATCCCGAATCCCAGATGAGCTCCTCTGATCGGCAGTGTGTCCTCTCCGACCACACCCGGTGCAGGAGGAACCTACTCCTCCGATCCCCTTCAATGCGGCCCCCCCTAACTCCATGGGGATTGGAGCAGGAGGGCCTGGAGGTGGAATCAACAGGGCCCGTTCTGGATGTCCGCGGGCAGCCAGCAGGTTGTCGATGCCAGGATGACCCGAGGAGGGTAGTGTACATCAGTTCGATCAGTTCATTGAGGGTGGTGTACCGACACGCTAGCTCCATGCTAGCTCCATGCGGATGTCCTCCCGGAGCCTACAACGATAGTGGTCCATCGTTCCACCCTGCTCCTGC